>NC_057809.1:314584922-314880646 GCF_018294505.1 Triticum aestivum | reverse complement strand
ACGGAAGTGCGGCGGCGCAGGCGGCAGGAACGTGCGGCTAGGTGCTGGGCGGGCGGCGCGCGGGCCGAATGGACTAGCTGCGGGCCCCACGGGCCGGCGGCGGGTTGCGGCAGGCGGTGACAGGTGGCGGCCTACGATTCGCCGGGCGGCGGTGGACGGACGTGTCCGGCACTGGGCGGATGTGTCCGGCGCGCGGTGGAAGGGGAAGACTACTGTTTCGCCCGAATTTTCGGAGGAGGAGGCTGTTTTATAGGTACAGGGAGTTTGGAGTGTCAAAATGAGGTGTAGTTTTCGCTCACATGATCGTGGTCCGAGGACAGAGGACATGGAAGTAGTTTAGATGGGTTATTGGGCTGGTTTGGAGGGGTGTTGGGCAGCAACACACAAGAGGCTTTTGCGGTTAGCCGGTTAACCGTTGGAGCATCAAACGAGCTCCAAATGGAACGAAATTTGACAGGCGGTCTACCGGTGGTGTATCAAGGCCACTTGAAAAATCTCGGTCCATTCCGAGAATGTTTAACACCCGCTTACAAAAATAGACAAGAGGGGTGCGTCGGTGCATGTAGGAGTGTTGGACTGTGAAACGGACAACGGGGAAAATGCTCAGATGCATGAGACGAACACGAATGCAAATGCGATGCACATGATGACATGATATGAAAATCATGACATGAACAAAATGAAAAACGACGACAAAAGCCCAACCACGAAGGGAATCTCATAACTTAAAGCCGAAAATGGCAAGAGTCAGAGTTACAAATATGGCAAGTTACATTCGGGCTGTTACACTTGAGTCGGAGGAACCTCACGAGTTGTCCCTTGCCTTGATCTCTCCGCCCCTCACGAGCCAGCCTGGTGCGGCATCCCTTGAGGAGGTGTTGTGTCGTATGCCTCGCGAGGCTTGGCCCCTCACTAGGGTCTTGAGTGTTTGCTGGTCAAGATGAGCCGTACATGGCCGCTGGTGGAGCCACGCCGCGGGCCGCAGGCAAGCAAGTCTGGGGACCCCCGTTCCTAGAACGCTGACAACAGCCCCTGGGCCCAAGGCACGCTCGGGCTTGGCTTCGAGGCGAAGCCAAAGGACAAGTGCGGAGTGCCGCGGGCCCCAACAGCATGTGGCCATGGTTGGTGTGTGGCGACTAATTGGACGTGGGCATCTTCGCTTCCCCACGTTGCCTCGGCAACTGCCCGTTTGACAAAAAGGCAGGTGCGGGCAATGCTTGCATTCATTGCTTTCCTTCGTCTTCCTCCAGATCCCCTCTCTTGCTCCTTGCTTCTGAAATCTCCAGATCTGCTCCAATCCCCTTCCGAGCTTCCGACCAATGGTGCCCCAAAAGGCCAAGGCCGCTTCGCCGCCTGCCTAGTACGAGTCGGCTCTGGGCGCGCCCAATTTCTCGGAGAAGAACCCTACCGCCACGTGCCTACTAACGGTAGGGGAAACAACAAGAAGGGGAAGACCAAGTTCCGGGCTAGCTCCATCGCGCCGAAGGCTTCGAAGAGCTCCTTCTACCCCTTCTTCATGAGCAGCATCGTCGCGGGCCTGGTTCCCCCCTTCTCTGACTTCTTCTACTCCGTTCTCCAACATTACAGGTTACAGGCCCTCCTTCTCCATCCCAACTCTGTTCTTCTCTTGTCGATATTCGCCTTCTACTGTGAGGCTTATGTCGGGGTGATGCCGTCCGTGGCACTGCTGCGCCATTCTTCTTCTTCTGAATCAACGACGGCCACACCACGGGGTGCGCCAACTTCGTTGCAGTCGGCAAGGCTAACACAATCTCGAAGGCTGGAAACAAGGCCAATGGCTTCAGGAGCAAGTGTGTCATGATGGATGCCAAGTGTGTCCACCCATGGTTTAATCTGCCGGCGGAGATGCCCCAGTCTGACGAGGGGTGGTCCCGCGCGAAGCTTACTGACGATCGGGCGAAGTTGGTACTGGAGAAGATGACTGCCGACTTGAAGCCGGGTAACGCGAAGGTGGCGAAGCTGACGGGGGCCATGCTCCTGAGGGAATTCCTAGTGCTGTGGGTGGGTCCTCTCCAGGCGCGCTCGTGCCCCTTGTGGACGCTCGGGGACGGAGAAGACAAGTTTCACTTGAGCCCGGAGGCCTTGTCTGGAGAGGAGCTGGCTGTGGCTCTCCGCCTCTTGGTCGGGGACGACCAGGAGTATCCGCCGAATGCCCACGTCCCCTTGTTCCTTCGGAAGGACGGGGCATAGGTCGTGGCCGCCATGCCCACCTTTTACGGGCGCTACCTGGTGCCACCAGCACCCGCTGCAGCCATGGTGGCGACAGCGACGGCTGTTGGTGTCAAAACCGGCGGATCTCGGGTAGGGGGTCCCGAACTGTGCGTCTAAGGTCGATGGTAACAAGAGACAGGGGCATGATGTTTACCCAGGTCTGGGCCCTCTCTATGGAGGTAATACCCTACATCCTGCCTGATTGATATTGATGAATATGAGTATTACAAGAGTTGATCTACCTCAAGATCGTAATGGCTAAACCCTAGAAGTCTAGCCTGTATGACTATGGTAATGAGTCTCCCCGTTTCCGGACTAAGTCCTCTAGTTTATATAGGCACCAGGAGGATCTAGGGTCACACAAGGTCGGTTACAAAGGAAAGGAATCTACATACTTGGCCGCCAAGCTTGCCTTCCACGCCAAGGAGAGTCCCATACGGACACGGGTGCAGTCTTCGGTCTTTGTATCTTCATAGCCCATCAGTCCGGCCCATGGCTAACAGGCCGGACGCCCGAGGACCCCTTAGTCCAGGACTCCCTCAGTAGCCCCTGAACCTGGCTTCAATGACAAGGTATCCGACGCGTAAATCTGTATTCGGCATTGTAAGGCAGGTTCCTTCTTCCGAACTCCAAGATAGTCTTCGGACGTATTGCTCGTGTCCGGACCTGTAACACACACCTCACACACAACCGTAGAGAGAATATAATAATCCACGAGTCCAATTCGCTGACAACTTTTTACAACATGACATCACATCTGTCCGGTCATAATTTCGAACCTTTTTTCGTCTGCTGCCCCACGTCTTGAGGCGCGATTGCTATTGGCATGTCTTGTCGAAGCAAAGATCGTGTCACCTTATTGCGGGATTCTCATCAATACGGTCGTGGGTAACCCAACCGTGCCATTTACGCAGCCCTTGGGAGTAGGCGAATTTTAAGGCGAGCGGGGGGCGTTCAATATTCACTGCCCTTATAAGGAGATAAGATTCCCCTTTCTTCTCCCACGCCTTTTCTCTTCCTCTTCCTTTCCACTCTTGAGCTCCAGCGCCCAAGTTCCCATCTGTTTCACACTCGAGCAAGCACTCAACCATGTCCGGATCCGAAGGACAAGGCAAGTGGATGGTCTCCTCCGTTAAGGAGGAGGACATTACTGAGCTTCGGGCGGCCGGGTATCTGGCGAAGGAAATCGCACACCGTCTTCTAGCCTAGGGGCAAGTCCTCCCCACACCGAAGCCAAATGAGAGGATGATATTCATCCCTCATTTCCTCCGTGTGCTAGGGTTTCCACTCCACCCTTTCGCCCGCGGGCTGATGTACTATTACGGGATAGACTTCCACAATCTATCCCCGAACTCCTTCCTCAACATTTCGGCGTTCATCATCGTGTGTGAGTCCTTCCTCCGCATTCAACCCCACTTCAGGCTATGGCTCAAGGTCTTCAATGTGAAGCCAAAGCTGGTGGATGGCCAGCACGCGGAGTGCGGAGGCACCATGGTGAGTAAGCTGACCAATGTCTCCTGGCCGACAGGTACTTTCATGGAGACTGTCAAAGAATGGCAGAAATAGTGGTTCTACATCAAAAAACCCCGCAATGCCGGCTGGGCCGCAGCATCCGAATTCAACTCTGACGCTCCAATGTGGCTCACCTCCAAGCTCGAGAAGAGCCCGAATTGGTCTTCGTCAGACGAGCTGATAGCGCTGCAGACGCACGTCCAAAGCATGGTGGACAAAGACATCAAGCTCGTCGACGTAATCCAGGTGATGCTAGTTCGCCGGATTCTTCCATGCCAAAGCCGAAGTCTCCCTTTATGGGATTTCAATCCGAAAAATCACCCTACCCTGAAGAGGCTCTTCGAGACTACTCAAGAAGATGTCTGGAGGTTGCTCTTCAAGTGCAACGAGACACCGCCGACCACAGATTCGGACTGTGGGCACGACATTAACCACCCCGCCAGCGACGTATCTTTTTAACACACCCTCTACCTATTTATTTCAAGGAAGGTGTCTGAACTTTTATCATCATTGTCTCTCCAAGAATGGATGAAGAGGGAAAAGCGGATCCAATGTCCGGCTCCGCTGCCTGAAGAACCAGTCATCCCACGTCTAGCGAAGATGCTAGTGCCGGTGCCCTACAAGGCGCCAGAGAAGAAGGCCATGGGGAAGGCCAAGGGGGTCTGGAGTAGCCCCCGCCGCAAGGTCACTTCGGACATAATGTCCGAAGACAAGACCCATTCCTCCGCTGCCGAAGACGATGACCAGGAGGAGGAGGAGAGCGACTCTCACCTTGATGGGGGGAGAATGAGGAGGGTGACCTCCATGAATCTGGAGGCGGAGGCGCCCAAAAGGGGGAAAGGCCCTCTCACGGGCAACTCCGCATGGGACATTGATAGCAATCCGGAGCGACGCCCTCCGAACAAGCCCCTGGCCGCATTGTGAGCACTAAGAACTTGTACATGCCCATTTATTCGGCCCTTCCACTTTATGATATTTACATGGTTTAATCATGTTACTGTAGTCCGGCCCGCGACAGCTCCCAGCAATCCTCATCAGAGGACTCGTTGGACTCAAAGGAGATGGCCAGCGAGACACAACCGGCCACTTACTCTACCAGGGCCAAGGGAGACGACGAAGTGCCGAACACCAGGGGGAGCCAATCCCCATGGAGACTGGGGGTGAGGGTCGTATTCAGTTCGGCCCTCAACCGGACTCGATTCCGGAGACCGGTACGGCTCCAGACTCAGGCACGCAACCTCCTTCGAAAGAAGGGGGTTGAAACTGCAACTATCCCTAGGTGGTTTTGGTAATTCATAACAACATATAGCTCATTGAGCTAATGCTATTCCAAGATGATTATTTCAGGAAAGCTCAATGATTGGCATGGCATGGATGTGAAAGTGGAACCCTCAAAATGCTAAGGACAAAGGATTGGCTCAAGCTCAAAAGCTCAAGACTCTTCATTTTATATTTTAGTGATCCAAGATCACATTGAGTCTTTAGGAAAAGCCAATACTATCAAGGAGGGATGAGGTGTTGCTTAATGAGCCTCTTGCTTCATGTGCTTAGTGATATGCTCCAAAACCCTCAACTACTTTCCCATATCCACATTTGACCTAAACCCTAAGCCAAACTCGGTCCTACCGATTTTTCCTATCCGGCGCCACCTAGTTTCACTTGTCATTAGCCACTGCCAAACCCTAGCAATTAGGTCCTACCGATAAGGATCTCGGTCTCACCGAGATGGGGTTGCAAACTCTCTGTTTCCCTTTCGTAACTTTTCGGTCTCACCGAAAGAGCGAACCGGTCCCACCGAGATTGCAATGTAAACTCAGTGTTTCCCATTTGTAACTTTTCGGTCTCACCGAGTTCCACTCGGTCTCACCAAAAGAGCAAATCGGTCCCACCGAGTTTGCCTGACCAACTCTCTGGTTAGCTAATTAGCAAATTCGGTCTCATGGAGTTTGTGTAATTGGTCTCACCGAGATTACGTTATGCCCAAACCCTAACCATATCGGTCCTAACGAGTTGCATGTCAGTCGCACCGAAAATCTCTAACGGTCACTAGGTTTACATTTTCGGTCCGGCCGAGTTTATTGATTCGGTCCCACTGAGATTGGAAAATTGTGTAACGGTTGGATTTTGTGTGGAGGCTATATATACCCCTCCACCTCCTTCTCATTCGATGAGAGAGCCATCAGAACACACACACCATTCCAACTCATATGTTCTGAGAGAGAACCACCTACTCATGTGTTGAGACCAAGACATTCCATTCCTACCATATGAATCTTGATCTCTAGCCTTCCCAAGTTGCTTTCCACTCAAATCTTCTTTCCACCAAATCCAAATCCTATGAGAGAGAGTTGAGTGTTGGGGAGACTATCATTTGAAGCACAAGAGCAAGGAGTTCATTACCTACACACCATTTGTTACTTCTTGGAGAGTGGTGTCTCCTAGATTGGCTAGGTGTCACTTGGGAGCCTCTGACAAGATTGTGGAGTTGAACCAAGGAGTTTGTAAGGGCAAGGAGATCGCCTACTGCGTGAAGATCTACCGCTAGTGAGGCAAGTCCTGTGTGGGCGATGGCCATGGTGGGATAGACAAGGTTGCTTCTTCGTGGACCCTTTGTGGGTGGTTGCTTCTTCGTGGACCCTTCATGGGTGGAGCCCTGTGTGGACTCGCGCAACCGTTACCCTTGGGTGGAGCCCTGTGTGGACTCGTGCAACCGTTACCCTTCGTGGGTTGAAGTCTCCATCAACGTGGATGTAGGATAGCACCACCTATACGAACCACGGGAAAAACATCTGTGTCTCCAATTGCGTTTGAATTCTCCAAACCCTTCCCTTTACATTCTTGCAAGTTGCATGCTTTACTTTCCGCTGCTTATACACTCTTTGCATGCTTGCTTGAATTATGTGATGATTGCTTGACTTGTCCTAAATTAGCTAAAATCTGCCAAGAACTAAAATTGGGAAAAGGTTAAGTTTTTATTTGGTCAAGTAGTCTAATCACCCCCTATAGACATACTTTCGATCCTACAAGTGGTATCAGATCTTTGGTCTCCATTTGCTTTGATCTTCATAGCTTTTGGTGGTCATAGCCTTGGTTTCACAACCTAGGAGAGTATGGCGTCTAGCGAGGGAAATTATCACCGTAGAGGTCCTTACTTTGATGGTACTAATTTTGCTAGTTGGAAGCATAAAATGAAATGCATATTCTTGGACATAACCCCGCTGTTTGGGCCATTGTGTGTGTTGGTTTGCAAGGTGACTTCTTTGATGGGAGAGAACCGAACCGTGAAGCTACCGCGGATGAGTTGAAGATGTTGCAATACAATGCTCAAGCTTGTGATATTCTCTTCAACGGATTGTGCCCCGAAGAATTCAACAAAATCAGCCGTCTTGAGAATGCCAAGGAAATTTGGGACACTTTGATTGATATGCATGAAGGTACCGACTCCGTCAAGGAATCCAAGTTAGATGTGCTTCAAAGCCAACTTGACAAGTTCAAGATGAAGGATGGTGAAGGTGTCGCCGAAATGTACTCTAGGCTTGCTCTCATCACAAATGAGATTGCCGGCTTAGGAAGTGAAGAGATGACCGACAAATTCATCATCAAGAAGATTCTAATAGCCTTGGATGGAAAATATGATACCGTGTGCACATTGATCCAAATGATGCCAAATTACAAAGATCTCAAGCCAACGGAGGTGATTGGAAGAATTGTTGCTCATGAGATGTCACTTAAGGATAAAGAGGAACTTCTTAACAAATCAAGTGGTGCCTATAAAGCCTCATGTGAAGCCCCTACATCATCAAGTGAGAAACAATACTTCAATGAAGAATTGAGCTTAATGGTGAAGAACTTCAACAAGTTCTACAAGAGTAGAAGCAAAGATAGAAGCTCCAAGTCAAGGTCCTACAATGACAAAAGATCTTCTAGTCGAGAGCGAAACTGCTACAATTGTGGAAGACTCGGACACTATTCCAATGAGTGTACGGCTCCCTACAAGAGAAGAGAAGATTCTCCAAAAAGAAGAAGCAAAGGATCACCACCAAGAGAGAGAAGGAGTAGAGATGATCGTCATGAATGAAGATACTCACGGAGAAGCAAGGATTCGGAAAGGAAGGAAAAATCATCAAGGAGCTACACAAGACGAAGACATCAAGCTCATGTTGGTGAATGGGTATCCGGCTCCGACTCCGACAGCCACGCCGAGAGAAGTTATCACTCCGACTCCGAAGATACTCAAGATGAAGGTGTTGCCGGTCTAGCACTTGTGTCAACCAACTCCTACGACATATTTGACTCACCAAATGAAGGAATTGGAAGATGCTTCATGGCCAAAGGTCCTAAGGTAACACACCCCGAGTATGTTGATTTCAATAGTGATGAAGATGACTTGTTAGGTGATGATTTGCTTGTTGACAACTCTAGTGATGAATACTATGATGAAATGTCAATTAAACATGCTAATCAAGATAAAATGAATGACAATGATAAGGAGAAGATTGAGGCCCTAACTAAAGAACTAAACACTCTTAAGTTAGCTCATGAAACCATCTTCGAAGATCATCGAGAACTTTTAAGAGCTCATGAGAAATTACGCTTTGAA
The DNA here is from genome assembly GCF_018294505.1 of Triticum aestivum. Lineage (NCBI taxonomy): Eukaryota > Viridiplantae > Streptophyta > Magnoliopsida > Poales > Poaceae > Triticum > Triticum aestivum. Next base: position 314,872,302 of record NC_057809.1, on the reverse strand, counting down.
AATCTCAACCTTGAGCAAGAGCATGAGTTCTTAAAGGTAATCAATGATGATCTCCGCAAGAAAAGTTCTTCTTACATTGCCAAGCATTTACTCTTATCCACTTACATGCCTCAAGTCAAGTCTAACAAGAAAGATCCTTCCTCTAGTAGTAACAATGATCATGCTAAATCCAATATTGTTACTTCTAGTAGTTCTCTTGATTCCACTAATGATTCTCTTAGACAAGTTACACTTGAGCAAGAAAATAGCTTATTGAAGGGAATTATAGAGAAAGGAGTGTACAAAAGCCTTGCCGGGAGTAAGCAATTCGAGGAAATTGTGCGCAAGCAAGGAATGCACCGGAAGAATCAAGGTGTTGGTTTTGAACAAAAGTTCAATGCCAATGGAGTTGAGTGGGAAGAAGATCAATACCCCAAGACAAAGTTTGTCCCTCAACAAGAGAAGCATACTTCTTTCAAGGGGACACAAGCTCAAGATGATCTTCCACTACAAGACTACAAGCAAAAAGGCAAGGACAAGCTTCAAGAGGAAATTGACGCATTTGAAGAAGCTCCAAAGACCTTAGTCAAGTGGATTCCCAAGACTACTTCAAGTTCCACTTCATCAAGTACGACTACAACTCCAAGGATTCCCATCAAGATTATGTGGATCCAAAAGAATAAGAACTAGAGAGTTCTTGAGGGTGACTCCGCCAACATACTTCACTCTTATCATTTTGGCAAGAACAAGTGCAACCAACTTCCACATCTTGCACTAATTCAAGGAGTCACAAACCCTCTTGTTGGTAAGACAAGGGACAAGGTAACCTAAAAGTTTTCATGGACATCATCTTTGTGTGCATCACTCTATGTCTATGGATATCTTTGTTTGTTCCTTGTGGGACTAACCCATGTAGGTATTGGAAGTGCAATTCACTCAAATGGATAGCTCCAAGAGATCTACATCAACATTGAGCATCCACATCTTCAATATCTACATGAAGTCATCATCGACAAAACCCAAGGTTAGTTCATCCCTCTTAGGGGGGATATCACATCTAGGGGGAGCTTTACTCTAAGACTTGAGCTAAAGCAACTATAAAGATGTGAACAAAACAATGCTTTGTCTAAAAGTGGTAACCCCACTTGAGCTTAAACGATGAGTATGACCTATGATCAAGTGTTCTCACTTGACTCCTAAGTCAATATACTCATATATAGATGACCTAGTCATCGCAAATTGCTTGATAGATGCTAGAATTGGTTGTGCATGCCTTGCCACATATTTCATTTGCTATCTTATTGTGTGAGCATGCTGGTTGCATAATTTACTCATTCGAGGACATCCACTTGTTGTTTTGATTGTTCGGTTTTATCTTCTTTTGCCAAGTGGATGGACAAGAATGCCTAAGAACCTCCTCTAGCTATCTATGATTTTCTCGTCTCAAAATCTATTCATGCTGCATCACAAAATTTGATCAAGTCAGATTTGAACCACTCTGTGTGAGGAGCGCTCGGAGTCCCCGATTCGTCATAGACTTAAACTTCCAAAACCTATTTATGATTCTTGGTCAGACCGATACTCCACTTTCGGTCCTACCGAGATCATTAAGTTGATCTAGGTTTTCGATCTCGGTGCAACCGATTTGAACATTTCGGTCACACCGAGTTTCAATAACTGCTTGCAGTTATGAATCTCGGTGCCACCGAGTTGTTCCACTCGGTCACACCGACAGGGTCGGGCTATATATAGTCACGGGCAAAATTTTGGAAATTTCTCCGAAACCCTTCGCCCGCGCGATAGCCTGCTCTGCCCTCGTGGTCTCCGGATCGTCTTCTCGCCGCCAGCAGCCTCCAGTCGCTGGTCTCCGTCGCCGTCAACGGGAATTCTGCCCCGCCGTTGCAGCCGTAGCAAGTCCCCGCCGAACTAGGGTATGGACTTGATCTTTGTGCTATTCCCCAATCTGATTCCTAGCACATTGTGATCATATTGATTCTAGCCACAATTGAAACACTCCTATCCAGTCAAAACGCTCATAGATTAGGTTTGATTTGAAAATTCTAGGTTTAGGTTTCCGCCGAAACTATCTCGGACCCACCGAGTTGAAAAACTCGGTCCCACCGATTTGGCTTATGCCATTGCACAAGTGAGACTCGGTCTGACCGAGAATTACTTATCGGTGTGACCGATTTTTGAACTCAGTGAAACCCTAGCAGTCTCGGTGCCACCGAACTGTGACTCGGTCCTACCTAGTTCACTAGTTTAGGTTCCAAAACTGCTTCGGTATCACCGAGTTTGAAAATCGGTAGATCCGAGATGATTTCAGTGGGAAACTAAAACTAAGTTTTTGGATCATTCTTTTGTAAAAATCTCTGCATTTTGTGATGCTCATCTTTTCTATCTCATCTATAATCTATTCACAGGGTCAGCAGTCAGTTTGCAGCATGTCTGATCAAAGTGATAGCCAAAATATGTCAGAGCAGCAAGTGGTGATGAGTGAGGGCACTAGTCCCTCAAGTTCTTCTGATGAAGGCAGCAGGAGCACTCCTAGCAATTTGCCAAAGGCTGCCACGAGACAATGGACGAAGAGGACTTCAGATTCCGAAGATGAGGACTATGTGGCAGAGGAAGAGGCCACTTCCAAGAGAGTTGAGCCAGCTCAAGGCACTAAGCTAGGCCCGAAAATCAAAAGGCCAGCAGGCAGGCAACCAATGTCAAAGGCCAGAATGTCAACTGAGAAGCCCATAGAGTTAGTTGCAGCTGAGGGCAAGAAAAGGAAGGAAAGGGTGAAGAAGACTGTTGCTAGAGTGCTTGGCAAATCTTCCATCATGGAAGAGGAAGAAGAAGAAGAGGCAGCTGCACCAGCGCCCAAGGCACCCAAGCTAATGGGAGATGCCATAAAATCAGGGGGAGCTGCTTCCAAGGCCAAGCCAGCTCCAAAGCCAAAGCCTAAGAGAAATACAAGGAGCATTCCTGCAGCTGAGAAGAACAAGGCCCTAGTGCCTGAGACTGTTGCTGAGGATGAGGAAGAGAATGTCCTGAGAAAGCTAAAGCCCAAGATCCCAAACCACAATGATGCTCATCCTGTGGCTGAGGATATGAAGCTCAGGAGAGATTCAGGGCTTAGGAAGTGGAGAGAAGCAGACCCGTATGCTTCAAGGAGAAGGACAGCAGTGGACTACAGATTTCACACCAAGGAGCAGCAAGATTTTTATGAGACTGTTTTGCTAGATAAGAAGCCAATTGTCTGTGACATGCAATGGGTAGATTGGCAATATATCAAGGAAAATGAAGAGCACTATCCTGGAGTGCAAGACAGCTTCATAGCTTGTGGAGTAGCTGACTTTGTTGGGCAGAATCTCACAAAGTGGAATGAGGAGCTTATCATGCAGTTCTACTCCACGACACACTTTTATCCAGATGGGAGGATCACATGGATGTCTGAGGGTACAAGGTACCAATCCACAGTTGCTGAGTGGGCACAGATCATTAATGCCCCAGAGGAGCAAGATGATGACTTGGATATCTATGCCAAGAAGAAGATGGACCACAACTCGATGTCAAATATGTACAAGGAGATCCCAAATGAAGCACTTGATACCTTCAAGTTTGGCTCAGTACATTACCTTCTGTCAGGGCTCCCGACTATCAATTGGATCTTGAGGCACACCTTATTGCCCAAGTCAGGTGATCACAAGATGATCAGAGGCTATGCTATCAACTTGCTACATGTGTTTGATGTGCCTCAGAAGTTCAAGGTGATGAGCCTCATAGTGGAAACTACCAAGAGGACTGCAGCAGATCAGAAGAGGAGCTGCGGATATGCCCCTCAAATTCAGGAGCTCATCAACTCCAAGATGGGCACGGGCATATATCTATTGGACAAGGAACACCTGCCCATCCGTCCAGATTTTGAGGATAACCAAGTGGTCATGACTGAGAACGAGCCATCATCTGCCCAAGCATACGCAAAGAAGGAGAAGGCGAGGAAGGAGAAAGCTACCAAGATGCCTACTCAAGAGGAGGCATCTGAGTATTTCTTGAAGACTAAACAAGAGCAGCTTGGTTACTTGATTGCATCCACGCTGAGGATTGAGCAGAGTCTGGCCACCCTCACTCAGAATCAGCAGAGCCTAGAGAGAATCATGGAACAGAAGTTCTATGACTTGGATGTCAAGGTAACAGAAGTTCAGTCTGCAGTGGAGCAGCTCCAGGAGGACGTGCAGGAGAGGAGAGGCAGGACTACCACTCATGCCTTTGCCAGAGTGTCAAGAGGTCCGAGGTCGTCTGTCGTGCCAGTTGCTGACACAAGAGCCACCACCTCAGCACCAGCCACAGCCTCAGTTCCACCAGCTCCAGCATCTACTTCAGCTCCAACTCAGCGTCTACTTCAGCATCTACCGAAGCCTTCGTCCTTGGAGTGATCCAGACTCCACCACCTCTAGAAGATCAAGCCTGAGCGTCGATGTAGCACTATGCATTTTCTAGGAACTTTTTGGTAACTTGTTGCCAAAGGGGGAGAAGATGTATAGATCATAGGCTTCGAGAGAGAGTGTGTTGCTTTTCTCTCTTGCTTTATTTGGTGGTTTTTCGAACTTGTTTGCTTTTGAGTGCTTGAGATACTATGTCATTATTTGTGAGACATTGATGATCATGTGTTTGATCATAAGCTACACTTAATGTTTGCTTAATTCTATTATCTTATCTATCTTATGTGATCATTCACTATTCTTGGTGATGAGTGCATGTGTTTCATTCTTATCATTTTAAGCGCTCCACCAAGATGTATGTGACATGGAAGAGTAACCCATGACTCTAACTCTTTGTGCATTTGCAGTCCAAAGCAAATTTTAAATATGCACAAATTTAGGGGGAGCTCTTACTTATCACATACTTCTCAAAGCGATGATATATTTCATGCTTATTATCATTTGTCGAAGCTTTGATCTATATGTTGTCATCAATTACCAAAAAGGGGGAGATTGAAAGTGCAACTATCCCTAGGTGGTTTTGGTAATTCATAACAACATATAGCTCACTGAGCTAATGCTATTCCAAGATGATTATTTCAAGAAAGCTCAATGATTGGCATGGCATGGATGTGAAAGTGGAACCCTCAAAATGCTAAGGACAAAGGATTGGCTCAAGCTCAAAAGCTCAAGGAGGGATGAGGTGTTGCTTAATGAGCCTCTTGCTTCATGTGCTTAGTGATATGCTCCAAAACCCTCAACTACTTTCCCATATCCACATTTGACCTAAACCCTAAGCCAAACTCGGTCCTACCGATTTTTCCTATCCGGCGCCACCTAGTTTCACTTGTCATTAGCCACTGCCAAACCCTAGCAATTCGGTCCTACCGATAAGGATCTCGGTCTCACCGAGATGGGGTTGCAAACTCTCTGTTTCCCTTTCGTAACTATTCGGTCTCACCGAAAGAGCGAATCGGTCCCACCGAGATTGCAATGTAAACTCAGTGTTTCCCCTTTGTAACTTTTCGGTCTCACCAAGTTCCACTCGGTCTCACCGAAAGAGCAAATCGGTCCCGCCGAGTTTGCCTGACCAACTCTCTGGTTAGCTAATTACCAAATTCGGTCTCATGGAGTTTGTGTAATCGGTCTCACCGAGATTACGTTATGCCCAAACCCTAACCATATCGGTCCTACCGAGTTGCATGTCAGTCCCACCGAAAATCTCTAACGGTCACTAGGTTTACATTTTCGGTCCGACCGAGATTATTGATTCGGTCCCACCGAGATTGGAAAACTGTGTAACGGTTGGATTTTGTGTGGAGGCTATATATACCCCTCCACCTCCTTCTCATTCGATGAGAGAGCCATCAGAACACACACACCATTCCAACTCATATGTTCTGAGAGAGAACCACCTACTCATGTGTTGAGACCAAGACATTCCATTCCTACCATATGAATCTTGATCTCTAGCCTTCCCAAGTTGCTTTCCACTCAAATCTTCTTTCCACCAAATCCAAATCCTATGAGAGAGAGTTGAGTGTTGGGGAGACTATCATTTGAAGCACAAGAGCAAGGAGTTCATTACCTACACACCATTTGTTACTTCTTGGAGAGTGGTGTCTCCTAGATTGGCTAGGTGTCACTTGGGAGCCTCTGACAAGATTGTGGAGTTGAACCAAGGAGTTTGTAAGGGCAAGGAGATCGCCTACTTCGTGAAGATCTACCGCTAGTGAGGCAAGTCCTGTGTGGGCGATGGCCATGGTGGGATAGACATGGTTGCTTCTTTGTGGACCCTTTGTGGGTGGTTGCTTCTTCGTGGACCCTTCGTGGGTGGAGCCCTGTGTGGACTCGCGTAACCGTTACCCTTCGTGGGTTGAAGTCTCCATCAACGTGGATGTAGGATAGCACCACCTATCCGAACCATGGGAAAAACATCCGTGTCTCCAATTGCGTTTGAATCCTCCAAACCCTTCCCTTTACATTCTTGCAAGTTGCATGCTTTACTTTCCGCTGCCTATACACTCTTTGCATGCTTGCTTGAATTATGTGATGATTGCTTGACTTGTCCTAAATTAGCTAAAATCTGCCAAGAACTAAAATTGGGAAAAGGTTAAGTTTTTATTTAGTCAAGTAGTCTAATCACCCCCCCCCCCTCTAGACATACTTTCGATCCTACAGGGGTATGCCTATTCCATCGGTGACCCCTGTCCAGCCAGGGGTGCTAGATAATCTGCTGGAAGGGCTGCGAGGCACTTCCATTGTGGATGAGCACCGTGTTCTTATGGGCATGGTGATTGAAAGGGTTCAGTCCACCAAGAGCAGACTAACTGAAGGCTACAACAGCCTGCTGACAGGTTTTGAGGTAAGCGACGCAAAAAGAGAAAATCCCCAATATAGACAGTAGCCCCTGAGACACCGTCCGGTGTTCGGAAAGAAAAGTCGGATAAAGGATCAATCCTTCATTGTAGGAAACTAACTAAATTGTCTGAAATGAATACGCAAGCGTCGCTGTTGGCCGCCGCCTCACATACTGACGAGGTCTCTGAACTGCTGCGGAGACTGGAGAAGGCCGAGGAGGAGCTCGGCCAGGTGAGGAGGAAGCTCCAAGAAAAACAAGGTATGTCATAAACCGTTATGTATTCGAAAAAAGTAAAATGACATGCATTTGACCGAAGTGCCATGATATGTACAGAAGCGACGACTGAGGTCGAGGCCCTGGTCGAAGCCGTGGGGAAGGTTGTCAAGGATCAGGCCGCCCCTAAGAGGCTCAAGGCCCGGGTCAACGAAATCCAATAGGAGCTCTAGGACGCGGTGAGGAAGTGCGAGACCTTGGAGCATAATGCTTCGGCTCAAGAGGCCGAACTCATCAAGGCTCGTAAGAGTGTAGAGACGGCCTGGAGTGAAGCCCAGGGCACCCTCTAGGAGATCCAGGAGCCCAGGAAGATCGCAGCGGGTAAGGCATTCATTATGCAAAGCAAGAGTGTGAAGAGGAAATTTCTTTTACTAACCCGGATTCGGAGTTCTCCAGGGGCCTTTGCTGATCTGCCACGTAGTGTGACCGACGCCGCGGAGTTCTTCCGAGCCAAAGAAGGGAGCTCCACAGAGAAGCTGTTCTGGTCGCAATATCGCACGCCAGAACATCCGGTGCCCTTCAGCAATCAGCTGAAATAGCTGGTCGAACTGCACAGGGTGGCCGAACTGGCCATGAAGGATATGATAATTCGGCTGTGGCCAGCTGAAGCTATTCCCAACAGCTATTTCGGCCTTGTGAAGAAGCTGGTGGATGTATGTCCTCGGCCGGACATCATCAAGTGATCCATCTGCATTGAGGGCGCACGTCTGGCCTTCTCCAATTGCAAGGTCTGGTGGGCGAAAGTGGACGCTGTCAAGTTAGCAACCGAGGGGCCGCCGGACGGCAAGGAGCACCACGCACCCGAGCGATACTTCGGCGATGTCTTAGAGGGGTCCCGCGTTTTTGCAGATCATTGTGCCAAAGACACTATGTTTGAATGAATGTATTCGAGCTCCCTCTACCTTGTATGATAAAACAAAGTGATTGTGCAATATAATGCTTGTTATGTTTTTAAATTTTACTTCATGTGCGGCCGTGTTGTATGAAATCTGAGGGTTAACCAGTCGTCGGCTCCTGCCCCCACGTCGGTAGTACGGGGGTGTTCGTGATGGAATCTAAACAATCTTGATCCAATTAGATGGTCCTTGAAGGAGTTGTTTAGCTTAACGAACCAGGCAACCAGACTACGCGGCTATAATGCCCTCACTTAGCCATAGGAGTTCGACAATAAAAACATGGGCACAACCCCTAGTATCCGAACTAGAGTGCTATAAGCGTCTGATCGAGAAGTACCAATCCATCGCGTAACGCTGAAGAAATCTCCAACGATTTGCAACCTCCGAATAGCTGACCTGCTCTCGCTGCATCATGACAGTCAGTTTTTGGCTTTCTCTACTGAGGTGCTCCTTTGGATAAACCAAGGCACAATCGCAGCAGATCTCCCTTTACTACTTAGCCGATATAGCGGAATGTAAGGTAGCAAGCACAGGAGCCGGGCAACCCAACTATTGACCAAAGGCATGATTCAGAGCCAATGCATATAATGCTAAATTAGGGGTGCCGAACTATACTTATAAAAAGTGTTCAGACTTTTGTCGCCGTAGTGTGGGGTGCTATGAAGCCCCTGGCAAACATCAAACTTACCAAAGTGTACGGGTGCTACCTGATAAAGTTACCAGAAAAGACAAAACAGGAAGAAAAAGAAGAACAAGTGATAAGCTAGGGCCAAATTTGAGCCGCAAACTGTTCTTATTATAATTTCCTTGGTGCGTGAAAGCGCGTTTATACAAGTAATGCAATAAGCAGGAGGCTAGTTACTATGCCTTAACCAAGGGAGAGCTGCACGTGGGTCCTAAAAAATAGGTAGAGTGATCGTTAATGAAACCACCTAGAGAAGTCCCCCATATGTATTTGCTTCTAGCCGACTTGGTGTGTTTGTCCTTCAAGAGTACCGATGATCAGGCCATTAGATGGGGCCTGCGGGATTGAAACCTGAAAAGGAAACGAATAAAAGTGAAAGTATGTGTGTATCCGGTGTCGGTTAAGCCATACTGTGGATCACAAGCTAGCTATGCCTCCATCGATGCCCATGGAATTTTGAGTGCGTAGCTATGTACACGCGGTGTGAATGCCACCACTTGATCGGGATTGAGATGGAGGCCGGATTGCTAGTCGAGCTCGTGACGAGCCGAGCTGTCCTGCTGCAGGGTTGTTCGGATCCTCTTGATGGTGTCCGTGGGCTCGGCAGCCGAATGAAGGTTCTGCTTGAGAAGGCCGCTCTGTACTTCTACACGGAGGGAGCATTCTGTATTTCCATTGACTATTATGACGCCACGTGGGTTGGGCATCTTGAGCTTGAGATAAGCATAGTGTGGCACTGCGTTAAATCTGGCGAATGCGGTTCGTCCGAGCAGCGCATGATTGCCGCTGCGAAAGGGGACGATATCAAAGATTAACTCCTCGCTTCCGAAGTTGTCCGGAGATCTGAAGACAACCTCTAGTGTGATTGAGCCCATGCAGCGGGCCTCTACACTCGGTATGCCTCCTTTGAAGGTAGTCTTTGTGGGTTTGATCCGTGATGGATGAATGCCCATTTTGCTCACTGTATCCTGATAGAGCAGGTTGAGGCTGCTGCCACCGTCCATCAGGACTCGCGTCAGGTGGAACCCATCAATTATTGGGTCCAGGACCAATGCGGCTGATCCGCCGTGCCGAGTACTGGTCGGATGATCTCGACGGTCAAAAGTGATCGGGTACGATGACCATGGATTGAATTTTGGGGCGACTGGCTCTATCGCATAAACGTCCCTTAGTGCGCGCTTGCACTCCCTCTAGGGGATGTGTGTAGCATATATCGTGTTCACAGTTTTGACTTGAGGGGGGAACTTCTTCTGTCCCCCTACGTTTGGCTGCAGGGGATCCTCATCATCGTCCTCGCTCTGCGATCCCTTTTCCTTGTTTGTGGCATTTAACTTGCCGGCTTCCTTAAAAACCCAGCAATCTCTGTTGGTATGGTTGGCTGGTTTGTCTGGGGTGCCATGGATTTGGCACGGACGGTCGAGTATGCGGTCCAGGCTGGATGGTCCCTGATTGTTTCTCTTGTACGGTTTCTTCCGCTGGCTGGACTTGGAGCAGCTGAATCTGGTGTTGACTGTAGTGTCATTGATATTATTACCATTGCTTCAGCGCTTGTGTCTATTACGTCGGAGCTTGCCGTTGCTGTTATTGGCCTTAGAGGGGCTTGCGTTGCTGGCCGTATTTTTGCTACGAGCCAGCCAGTTGTCCTCACCCGCACAAAAGCGGGTCATAAGTGTCGTGAGGGCTGCCATAGATTTCGGCTTTTCTTGGCTGATAGAGGCAAAGGTGTCCCATCTTTCGATGAGATGGTGGCTATCATTTTAGAGGAAGTCGACTTTGACAATCCGACTACGAACGTGCGAGGACGTCGCGCCTTAGCAATCGCTAAACCAACTCCGAGGGGTTATTGACCACGCCGGAGCATGATCAACCTGACCACGAGGGCTTGTTTCCTGTGAGCAAACGAAGAGCAAGCAAGAAACTGAGATTGCAATCTGGATATTGCGAATATAAGATGAAAGCTTTATTGATCAAGGTGGGGTTCTGTGACGTCTTGGTCTGGTTGCTGGACACAAACGAAGTACGTGAAGTTGCAGCTATGGCGAACTTTTAATCTAAACAAAACCCAAAGTCTAAACGGTGCCCTAAGGGCTGTATATATGGAGGAAGAGGGGGGGGATTACATGGCCGTTGGAGGAGGGGTCCGAAACCAACCCTAACTCTTGTTTTCCCACACATACGGACTCTAAAAACAGCCTATACTCAAGTATTTCGAAAATACAATAATAAGATGACGCAGCACCTAAAATAGCCTCTGGACAAAATTTATGAAGTGGCATCTTGTATATTTCGTCCAAGGCTTCATGCACTCTTTATGGTGGCTTCAAAGTCCTGAAATCATCACTTGTAACTCCATTCTTGATCCCCTTGCGCATGCCATCATATCCATGCTTGAACTTGCTCCAAGGTTCATCTTTCTTGTCCAAGGTAGGCCCTTCATTTGTAAGCAAAGCAAATGTATCCAATTTAGGCAGCATCATATTCTCATGAACATTAGAATCGTTACCAAGAAACAAAAGTACCTGATAATTCAATTGGCGTGCGCGAGCTCTAGTAATTGGTCCAGTATGTATAGCAGCAGGGGCTGTGGGTGTAACAATGGTATCGATGTCCTCATCATCCTCCCCTTCTTGAAATGAAGTCGTCCTCAACGAAAGTTCATCGTCCTCACCCAAATAAGGCTTCAAATCAGCAATGTTAAAAGTGGGACTAACCCCAAAATCTGCTGGCAGCTCAAGTTTATATGCATTATCATTTATTTTCTCTAACACCTTAAAAGGACCATCAGCACATGGCATTAGCTTAGATTTGTGCAAATTAGGAAATCTAGCCTTACGCAAATGTAACCAAACAAGATCTCTAGGTGCAAACACAACATGTTTTCTACCCTTATCTCCAACAAGTTTATATTTAGCATTCATACTTTTAAAATCAATTCAGCACGTTCTTTAGCATCAAAATTAACCGTCTTCGAAGATGGAAGAGGCAACAAATCAATAGGTGCTCGAGGTAGGAAACCATACACAATTTCAAAAGGGAACATCTTAGTAGTAGAATGCAATGAACGATTATAAGCAAATTCAATATGAGGCAAGCATTCTTCCCACATTTTCTTATCATTCTTCAAAACAAACCTAAGCATAGTAGACAATGTTCTATTGACTACTTCAGTTTGTCCATTAGTTTGGGGGTGACAACTAGTACTAAAAAGCAGTTTAGTCCCCAACTTAGCCCACAAACATCTCCAAAAGTGGCTAAGAAATTTAGTATCCTGATCTGAAACAATAGTATTTGGCACACCATGCAAGCGAATAATTTCACAAAAGAACAAATCAGCAACATTAACATCATCATCAGTTTTATGACATGGTATAAAGTGTGCCATTTTCGAGAACCTATCCATGACAACAAATATGCTATCCCTCCCCTTCTTTGTTCCAGGTAAACCTAAAACAAAGTCCATAGATATATCCTCCCAAGGAACACTAGGTACAGACAAAGGCATATATAAACCATGAGGATTGAGTCGTGACTTTGATTTTTGACATGTAGTGCAGCGAGCAACAAAATGCTCAACATCCTGTCTCATCTTTGGCCAAAAGAAATGTGTAGCAAGTATATCCTCCATCTTCTTGACGCCAAAGTGTCCCATTAATCCTCCTCCATGCGCCTCCTGCAACAACAGAAGACGAACAGAGCTAGCTGGAATGCATAGCTTGTTAGCACGAAACACAAATCCATCGTTAAGAACAAACTTGTCCCAAGTTCTCCCTTCCTTACAATTCTGAAATACATCTTTAAATTTAGCATCATGCACATATTGATCTTTGACGGTCTCCAAACCAAATATTTCAAAGTCAAGTTGTGAAAGCATGGTATAACGACGAGACAATGCATCAGCAATAACATTTTCTTTACCCTTCTTGTGTTTAATGACATAAGGGAAAGTCTCAATGAATTCAACCCATTTAGCATGTCGAAGGTTCAGTTTTGCTTGACTTTTAATGTGTTTCAAAGATTCATGATCAGAATGTATAACAAATTCCTTGGGCCATAAATAATGTTTCCATGTTTCTAAGGTCCGAACAAGAGCATATAATTCTTTATCATAATTAGAATAGTTTAAACTAGGCCCACTCAATTTTTCAGAAAAGTATGCAATAGGTTTGCCATCTTGTAATAACACACCTCCTAATCCAATTCCACTAGCATTACATTCAAGCTCAAAAGTCTTATTAAAATCAGGAAGTTGGAGTAAAGGAGCATGTGTCAACTTATCTTTCAATACTGTGAAGGCTTCTTCCTGTGCGTTACCCCAAACAAAAGGCACATCCTTCTTTGTAAGCTCATTGAGAGGTGCAGCAATGGTGCTGAAATCTCTCGCAAAACACCTATAGAAACCAGCAAGGCCAAGGAAACTCCTCACTTGTGTGACCGTTTTGGGTTGCGGCCAACTCTCAATAGCTTCAGTCTTGGCTTTATCAACTTCAATTCCCTGTGGAGTAACAACATAGCCAAGAAAAGATACTCGGTCGGTGCAAAAGGTGCACTTTCCAAGGTTACCAACAAACGTGCATCATGTAGAGCAATAAAAACAACACGTAAATGTTCCAAATGTTCCTCCAAAGATTTGCCATAAATCAATATGTCATCAAAGTAAACTACCACAAATCGTCCAATGGAAGCACGTAAAACTTCGTTCATTAACCTCATGAAAGTACTAGGTGCATTAGTTAACCCAAAAGGCATGACTAACCACTCATATAATCCAAACTTAGTTTTAAATGCTATTTTCCATTCATCTCCCAATTTCATACGAATTTGATGGTATCCACTATGCAAATCAACTTTGGAGAATATTGTAGAGCCACTCAATTCATCAAGCATATCATCTAGCCTAGGAATAGGATGACGATAAAGAATAGTAATATTATTAATGACTCTACAATCAACGCACATACGCGACGTACCATCCTTTTTCGGCACTAAAATGATAGGAACAACACAAGGACTAAGGGATTCGCGTATATAACCTTTGTCGAGCAGTTCTTATACTTGACGCATAATCTCCTTCGTCACCTCTGGATTGGTACAGTATGGTGCATGGTTGGGTAATGATGCACCGGGAATTAAGTAAATTTGATGCTCAATCCCTCGAATAGGTGGTAATCCCGGTGGCACGTCTTGTGGAAAGACGTCAGCGAACTGCTGCAAAATGTTAGTGACAGCAGGAGGCAAATAGGAAGGCACGTCCTCGAATGAAAATAATGCCTCTTTGCACACAAAAGCATAGCAAACCGATTTGCTAAAATCTAAATCATCAATATCAGATTTGGTGGCAAGTAGACATGCACTTTTCAATTTAATTTCAGAAGCAATAGTAGATGGTTTATTATTAGGCTGCATTTGTTGCTCAAATTCTTTTGCCACAATCTGATTTTCACTTTTATTTTTCTCCTGTTTTGCTTTATTAGCTCTACTAATATCATCTTTCAAAATGGAATCAGGAGTCATAGGAAGCAAAGTAATATTTTTATCCTTATGAACAAGAGTATACTGATTGTTTCTACCATGGTGTACAGAATTTTTATCAAATTGCCATGGTCTACCAAGTAATAAGGAACATGCTTGCATAGGTACCACATCACAATCAACATAATCAACATATGTAGAGATACTAAAATGCACACGAATAGTACGTGTTACCTTAACCTTGCCGCTATTGTTGAACCATTGGATGTAGTAAGGATGTGGATGTGGTCTTGTGGTGAGAGATAGCTTCTCCACCATCTCCATGCTAGCCAAGTTATTGCAGCTCCCTCCATCTATGATGACGCGAACAGAACGTTCCTTCACAACTCCCTTTGTATGGAACAAATTATGCCTCTGATTTTGCTCAGCTTGTGTAACCTGCACACTCAAAACACGTTGAGCAACTAAACATTCATACATGTCAGCATCTTCAGCAGCCATGTATTGCGTCTCATGATCAGAATCCTCTCCACTGTGTTCTTCATGTGTAATAAGAGTCAAAGTCTCCTCATCATAGTCACTAGCGGACTCATACCCACCATCCTCAGTAGCAATCATCACACGCTGAGATTGGCATTCTCTCGCAAAATGTCCTCTTCCCTTACAACGACGACAAATAATATCACTCGTGTGCCCTGTTGATGCCATGGAAGGAGAAGAGCTCTGCGCAGGTCCAGCAGGTGTGCTCTTGGCAGATAGTGGTGGTTGTGCCTGCTTTCTTGTATCACAGCTGGAGGTGGCACCTAATGGAGGTGTTGGTGGAGTGGAAGTAGAGGATGCACGTGGTTTCCATGATGAAGATCGACCTGCAGAAAAATTAGTTCGCGCCAATGCCTGTCGATCCTGCACTTCATGTTCAGCTTTACAAGCAAGATGGAATAAACGAGTGATATTAGTATACTCCTTATACTCTAGAATGGTCTGAATCTCTCTATTTAATCCACCCATAAAACGTGCAACATGGCTTCATTCTCCTCAACAATACCACATCTAATCATGCCAGTTTGTAATTCCTGATAATATTCTTCTACAGAATTTTTTCCTTGTCTTAAACGCTGCAATTTTTGAAGTAATTCACGTTGATAATATGGTGGAACCCAACGAGTACGCATAGCAGTTTCAAAGCAGCCCAAGTAGCTGGAATAGGATATAATCTGCAATGTTCAGACCACCAAACACATGCAAAGCTAGTGAAAGCACAAACAGCTCCAGGAACATGTCTCTCCTCAGGATATTGTAAACATGTAAATCGTTGTTCAGTTTCTAACTCCCAAGTAAGATATATATCAGGAACATATCTACCCTCAAATGGTGAAATATTCAATTTTAGTTTAGGAAGATGGTCATGTACCTCAGGTGGTGGTGCAGCCCTACTGTTGCGATGATATGCATGAGGACGACCTGGTGGTGGTGGTGCTGGTGGTTGCACGTAGTTCTGATTTTGGTCAACCTCATCCTTGTAATGGTCCTACACCTCTGCAGTAGCAGCAGGAGTGGCAGAAGCATCAACAACGGCACCACAATTTTGCCCAGGGTCAATGGAAACGCGATGTGCTCGTCCCACTTGATTTGGAAAGCGATGTTGTTGTTGTTGTTGTTGTTGTTGTTGTTGTAGAGGTGCGTTAGGGGCAGCCGGTGGTGGTGGTGGAAGATGCGCGAGCAATTCATTAGAATTGTTATCGAGCTTCGTTTCGAACGTGTTTTCCATGCCATCTATCTTCTCCATGGCCTCTTCAAATCTGTTTAGCACATCTTGCACCTGTCCACTCATCATTTGCTGAAATTTATCATGCAACTCCTTATTCGTCATGTTCTCCCAGTCAGTCTCGTTTGCATGTGATCCTGCCATTGTTAGCAGCAATAGAAACACACAAGAATATGGTCCTACAAACTACTAACAAGAGGTGGTGGTGGATGTCACAAATCCTTCAAGAAAATCTCAAATTCTTACCAGTTCTTACCCAGCAGCAGGCGCTGATCGGCAACCGTCATAGTCAAAACTCTCAAAGCTTGGATAGAGCGATTACCAGGGAGAGTCAAACGCACGATGTAGATGTATGTGGAGCTGGCAAGGCTTATAATATGGTAGCAAAAAGGTCAGCAATAATCAATTCAGAGATGCAAAGTTGAACAAACGCTCAACGATGGTACTGTGCTGGTCCTAGGCTAGACCGTACTAGAGACGCGAGCTTAAAACACGAACAAAATCACGGCGCGGCACGTAAACAAGGGAGGAGCACTCTCTGAATATTTTTTCTTTTTTTTCACTTTTTTGCACTTTTTTTCCTCTTTTTTTTGCTCCGCAACAAATTTTTTTCGAAAAAATCTACAAATGGTCTAAAAACTGCCTAAATAGATTTTTTTTTTGAGTTTGGAACTATTTTTCTTCTGCGGGTAGCACAGAATCTCAGGAGTCCTACTCTGTCACGACTCAAAGTATCACGTGATCTGGAACTTGAAAAAAGCAACAAATACTGGACTCGGACTGGTAGCAGAGATGAATCTGGTGGAACTCGGACTGGTGGCGGCGATGAATCTGGTGGAACTCGGATTGGTGGTTGTATATGGCAGCGGCGATGTATATGGTGGGGTGGTGGTATATGGCAATGATGATGACGATGGTGCGGTGGCGGCGTGACAACATGTGAATAGAACTCGAAACTCTAAGGGAGTAGACGCTAAGACCAGCAACTCGACACGATGATGCAACGGCAAATTCAACAAAGCAAAACTCTAAAAAGACTATGCAAAGGCTCAGATTGGTTCGGATATGATGAACTAACCCTAATTTTTTTTGTTGGCATTTTTCGTGGACTGTAGGTATGAAGAACAGACTCGATCTAAACTATGAAAATTTGTAAAATCTCACCGAGCAACCTGAAAATCTGATACCACTTGATAGAGGCAAAGGTGTCCCGTCTTTCGATGAGATGGTGGCTATCGTTTTAGAGGAAGTCGACTTTGACGATCCGACTACGAACGTGCGAGGACGTCGCGCCTTAGCAATCGGTAAACCAACTCCGAGGGGTTATTGACAACGCCGGAGCACGATCAACCTGACCACGAGGGCCCATTTCCTGCCAGCAAACAAAGAACAAGCAAGAAACTGAGATTGCAATCCGGATATTGCGAATATAAGATGAAAGCTTTACTCATCAAGGTGGGGTTCTGTGACGTCTTGGTCTGGTCGCTGGACACAAACGAAGTACGCGAAGTTGCAGCTATGGTGAACTTTTAATCTAAACAAAACCCAAAGTCTAAACGACGCCCTAAGGGTTGTATATATGGAGGAAGAGGGGGGGATTCGTGGCCCTTGGAGGAGGGGTCCGAAACCAACCCTAACTCTTGTTTCCCCACACATACGGACTCTAAAAACAGCCTATACTCAAGTATTTCGAAAATACAATAATAAGGTGATGCAGCACCTAAAATAGCCTCTGGACAAAATTTATGAAATGGCATCTTGTGTATTTTGTCCAAGGCTTCATGCACTCCTTATGGTGGCTTCAAAGTCCTGAAATCATCACTTGTAACTCCGTTCTTGATCCCCTTGCGCATGCCATCATCTCCATGCTTGAACTTGCTCCAAGGTTCATCTTTCTTGTCCAAGGTAGGCCCTTCATTTGTAAGCAAAACAAATGTATCCAATTTAGGCAGCATCATATTCCCATGAACATTAGAATCATTACCAAGAAACAAAAGTACCTGATAATTCAATTGGCGTGCATGAGCTCCAATATGTATAGCAGCAGGGGATGTGGGTGTAACAATGGTATTGATGTCCTCATCATTGGCCGAGGTGGCGGGCGAGCCATTCGTCGCGGATGTTTTAAAGGCCGCTACGGCTTCAGCATCCGGACAGTCGACGATCTGGTTCTTTTTGGTTAGGAACCTAGTCAAAAATTTCCTGGCTGACTCTCCAGGTTGTTGGACTATGTGGCTTAAATGGTCGGCGTCTGGTGGCCGGACATATGTACCTTGGAAGTTGTCGAGGAAGGCATCTTCCAAGTCCTGCCAGCTGCCGATAGAATTTTCAGGAAGGCTATTTAACCAGTGTCGAGCTGGCCCTTTAAGCTTTAGTGGGAGGTATTTGATAGCGTGGAGGTCATCTCCATGGGCCATGTGGATATGGAGAATGAAATCCTCTATCCATACCACGGGGTCGGTTGTTCCATCGTATGATTCAATGTTAAAGGGTTTGAATCCTTCGGGAATTCGTGATCCAGTACTTCATCGGTGAAGCAAAGGTGGTGTGTGGCGCCTCTATATCGGGCCGCGTCGCGACATAGCTTCGATGGAGTCCATCTGCGGTTGTCGGCTTGGGTGTGACTAGGTTTGTCACGTCCAAATAGGTAGCCATCATCATGTGTCGAGGAACGCCCTCGCGATCCGTAAATCGATCGGGTATATCATGCTTTATTGTTCAGGTCATGTTGAAGGTCATATGTATGACCGTGAGCTGATTTACCTCTGCCTTTGCGATGAGGCGGGGCGGGCTGGTGTTCGTCTTGAGTTGCCGCTTTGCCCGTCCACGTGGTGGTCGGTTAGCCGCATTGCCATGATGGTGGTATGTGTTCCGGCGCCTCGTCGTCGAACTGAGGTAGTAATTTGCGCTTCGGGTAGCTTTTGTCCGGGTGCTTGAGGCCATATTCTTCGGCTGCTAGGACGTCGGTCCATTTATCGTTGAGCAGATCTTGGTCAGCTTGAAGCTGCTGTTGCTTCTTTTTCAGGCTCCTTCAAGTGGCTATTAGCTGGCGCTTGAAGCGCTCCTGCTCAAGAGGTTCCTCAGGCACGATGAAATCCTCGGTGCCGAGGCTCGCCTCATCCTCGGAGAGCGGAAGATAATTACCGTCCTCCGAGTCCTCCTGCGTGGCCTGTCTACCAGGGCTAACTTGCCCATCTTCCCGTTCATCCCGCTCGGTAGCTGCGTCAACGGGGTCTTCGTTGTCTTCGGCACCTTTCGGAGTGTTATCTTCTCCTGTGTTGTTGTTGCTATCTTGACTGCAGCGTGACTTAGAGCGGCGCCGCTGACGCCGGTATTTCGATTGTATCTCACGAGGTTTATCCTCAACTTGGTCTTCTTTTTCATCGCCACTATTCTCCTTTGGTGCATCCACCATGTACACATCGTACGAGGAAGTGGTCGTCCAGCGTCCGGTGAACGGCGGGTCCTGGGCCTCTTCTTCTCTGGCATCATCGTCCACACCGCCGATGTCATCGGAGCCGTAATCGAGCATGTTGGTTAAGTCTTCGACAGTGGCTATAAAGTGGGTGGCGGGTGGGGAGCGAAATTCCCTGTCATCAGCTTCTAGTTTGAACCGAATATAGTTTGGCTCTGAGTCCCCCGCCAAGGACAGGTTCTTTAATGAGCTTAGCACATCGCCCAAGGGTGAGTGCTGGAAGATGTCTGCGGCGCTGAACTCGAAGATCGATAAATGATCAAGTTCAGCATCTGTGGACTCACATGGTTCGGAACTTACACCCGGAGACGAGTTTGGGGTTCCGATGACAAAAATATTGTGTGAGTTTAAGTCCATGTGCGGCTCCAACGCCGAGGAATCTGTGGCCTCTGTGGTGGGGTTGAACCTCCAGTCCTTAGATGGCACCATATGCTTCAGATCTAAGGCCAGAGCAGTTACAGGAGCTATCTACTGAATATGGTCTGATGACAGATTTAGGCCATGTTCATCGAGGTGACCAGGAGCGATTGTCACGGTCTCGAATCCAGCAAAGATCAGGTCTCACCGGATGTCCGCGACGTAGTTCAAGCTCTCAAATCTGACATTGTGGCCAGGGGCGTAGCTATCGATCTGCTCCAGATGGCCAAATGAGTTGGCCCGCAGCGCGAAGCCACCGAACACGAAAATCTATCCAGGGAGGAAGGTTTCTCCTTGGACAGCGTCACTATCGACTATTGAAAGGGCCATTTAACCTTTCATCGACGGCACAGTGGAACTCTCAATGAAAGCACCAATGTCGGTGTAAAAACCGGCGGATCTCGGCTAGGGGGTCCCGAACTATGCGTCTAAGGTCGATGGTAATAGGAGACAGGGGGCATGATGTTTACCCAGGTTCTGGCCCTCTCTATGGAGGTAATACCCTACATCCTGCTTGATTGATTTTGATGAATATGAGTATTACAAGAGTTGATCTACCTCGAGATCGTAATGGCCAAACCCAAGAAGTCTAGCCTGTATGACTATGGTAATGAGTCTCCCCGTTTCCGGACTAAGTCCTCCGGTTTATATAGGCACCAGGAGGATGTAGGGTTACACAAGGTCGGTTACAAAGCAAAGGAATCTACATATTTGGCCGCCAAGCTTGCCTTCCACGCCAAGGAGAGTCCCATCCGGACATGGGTGCAGTCTTCGGTCTTCGTATCTTCATAGCCCATCAGTCCGGCCCATGGCTAATAGGTCGGACGCTCGAGGACCCCTTAGTCCAAGACTCCCTCAACGGCGACGGTGGACGTGTCTTCTAGCGACTCCCGTGGGGATGGGGAAGAAGAGGAGGGCAAGGAGCGCGACCTAGAGGCGGCCTCAAGGGGATGGGGGATACCTCCCCCTTGCGCAAGGCCGACATCCTCCACCTCCTACCTGACAACGATGATGAGGCCGACGTCCTCCTAGAGAGGGGGGAGCCGCCCGTGGTTCCCACCAAGGGAAGGTCGGCGCTGCTCTCCCAGGATGACGCTCCTGCCCCGACACTGCCTGGAGCTGCTTCCGGTCCATCTACTGCCCCTTCTTCCGCTCCTAAAGCCCGTGCACCTGCGCCTCAGGCTGCGAGGCTCTCCGGCTTCAAGCTATAGAAGCGGAGGAACTACACCGTTGTGGACCAGTAAGTATTCTTGTCATGCCTTGTTCTTCCTTCTGATGCTCATCCTTGACTCTTCTTCATTGTGCAACCAGGCCGACACCCGCGGCAAAGAAGAGAAAGGGGGACGAGGTGGTACTGCTCGAGCCCAGATCGCCTCCTGCGGCTACACCCCTCTCCATGGATAAGGTCAGTGACGGCGCTCATGCTTCTCTGGCCCGATCATCCTCTCGAGGTATGGAGGGGCATCCTCGGGAGGAGTCAGGCCCCGAGGCCCCGCTGGCTCCGGAGGTGCCAACGTCCGGCTTGGGTGCTGGGGTCCCCGAAGCTTAGGAGCTTCTGGCTTCCTGGGCCATGGTGACGACGTTGCCTCCTCCTCCTTCTACCACATTGTTGCCCCCAGGTTCTTCCGCCTCGCCTGATGTCCTGGAACGCGCTCTTTCTGCGATGGCCCTGCTGCGAGAAGACCTTCAAGGCACCAACAGTCGCCTGGTGGCCGGGCGCCTGGAGTTGGTCTCTGGCTGGCTTCACTCTGATGTGTCCGTCCAGGCGACGTTGAGCCAGGCTACTACCGACTCCAAGAAGGACGGGGAGGCCGTCGCCCAAGCTGTGGCCACCCGCGAGGTGGCGCTGAAGGATGATGAGGCCGCTCAGGACCACTGTCGGTCGCTCGAGGCCGAGCTAGAGACCGTGTGGAGGGAGTGCGTGAAAGAAGCCCGAGGCCGCAAGGCGGAGGAGGAGAAGATGAAGGCCCAAGAGGATGTCGTCAAGGATCGTGATGCCAAACTAGAGTAGTTGGTGAAGGCACAGGCCACGGAGCGCAGCAGGCTGGAGGAGCTAGAGCAGAAGCTGCGGGCAGAGAAGGCCGAGCTTGTCGCCAAGGCAAAGGTCCTGGCTGAGGACCGCACGGCATTCAAGCTCCTTGAGGAGAGGTCTCGGACGGCGTTGTGGTCGCTTTACGGGAAGGGCTTGGATAAGCCACTGGCCACCAATGACGAGGGGCCCACCCAGCTGCTTCCTTTCCTGGTTGATGCGCTTGAGGACGTCGTGAGCAGTATCGGCCCCATGGCAGAGGAAGAAGCCCGCGTTCTTTCCTCAGCCGTGCTGACGCACATCTTCAGCCACCTCCATCTTCGCGATCCTGCCGCCCGCCTTGACGAGCTGCTGGAGCCTGTGGACGACGAGCATTACGCGACCACCGCCGCAGTCGTGAAGGGTCAGGTGGAGGCCCTACTGGAGAAGTTCCGCGCCTTCGCTCCCGCGCCCCCAACCAGCGGTGCTTCCGATCCTGCAACTCCGACTGGTGGTACACGTGAAGGCACCGCCATTGGGGAAGAGGCATCCCTCGCAGGCGAAGGCGGTGTCCAGGGGTGACGGGATGGCGGCTCTTTTCATGTTTAGTTTCTGCAATATGCACCATGCCTCGTGGAGGCGTTAAACTCTCGTTTGGTATCAGGAGAACAATATGTCTTGTAATATTTGCTTTGAAATTCTGTGATTTCCTTTCTATTTGCTTTACGTTCTACGTTGGCAGGGCCCGATCCCGCGCATACCTCAGCCACCATTGGGTCGTCCGGATCACCAGGATGGACCAAGGAGTGAGGGGCTACGTGGTCCATTAGGCTCCTGAGTTGCGATGCTCAGGAGTCCCCCTTGACACGCAAACAGCCTATAGAAAGGAGATCTGTGAGTAGGCCACGTGTTCTATGTCGGCAGGGCCCGACCCCGCGCATACCTCGGCCGCCACTGGGCCGACCGGATCACCAGGACGGACCAAGGAGTGAGGGGCTACGTGGTCAGTTAGGCTCCTAAGTCGCAATGCTCAGGGGTCCCCCTTGACGTTGAAATGACCTTCGTACCTTGGCTCCACTTGGGAGGGCATGCGACGACCAGGTCCGAGGGACCTGGCAGGGTGGTGTATGCTTGGGCGTGACCTGAGCGCAGCCCCCGTGTAACACCCACGCTGCGGCTATATCTCCCACGTGTTAAGGCACGACTTAGAGGCATAACCACATGGTGGTTTAGTCGCAAGTGGGGTAATCTTCACACAATCCCATGTACTAAATAAGAAAGGGAGAAAGAGTTGGCTTACAATCGCCACTTCACACAAATAACAAGTTAAACATACATCATCCAGAGTACAATCAAGGTCCCACTACGGAACCAAAATAAAAGAAGACAACCCCAAATGCTAGATCCCCGATCGTCCCAACTGGGCTCCACTACTAATCATCCAGAAAAGACACATAACAACGACGAAGATCTTCATCGAGCTCCCACTTGAGCTCGGTTTCGTCACCTGCACTGGTATCATCAGCACCTGCAACTGTTTGGAAGTATCCGTGAGTCGCGAGGACTCAACAATCTCACACTCGCGACATCAAGACTATTTAATTTTATGGGTAGGATAAGGTAATGAGGTGGAGCTGCAGCAAGCGCTAAGCAAAATATGGTGGCTAACATACGCAAATAAGAGCGAGAAGAGAAGCAACACAATGGTTGTGAAGCTAGAAGTGATCAAGAAGTGATCCTGAATCTACTTATATTCAAAAATAACCCCAAACCATGTTCACTTCTCGGACTCCACCGAAAAGAGACCATCACGGCTACACACGCAGTTGATGCATTTTAATTAAGTCAAGTGTGAAGACCTCTACAACCAGACATTAACAAATTCCCATATGCCACATAACCGCGGGCACGGCTTTTGAAAGTTTAAACCCTGTAGGGGTGTCCCAACTTAGCCCATCACAAGCTCTCATGGTCAACGAAGGATATTCCTTCTCCCAGGAAGACCCGATCAGCCTCGAAATCCCTGTTACAAGACTTTTCGACAATGCTAAAACAAGACCAGCAAAGCCGCCCGAATGTGCCAACAAATCCCGATTTGTGTTGCACATATCTCGTTCTCAGGGCACACTGGATGAGACATCCTACGAGTAAATCCAGCCCTCAAGTTTCCCCGAGGTGACCCCGCAGTCTACTCAGTTCGGACCAACACTTAGAGAAGCACTGGCCCGGGGGGGTTAAAATAAAGATGAAACTCGGTCTCCGGAAACCCAAGGGAAAAAGGCTTAGGTTGTTAGGAAATTGTAAAACCAAGGTTGGGCCTTGCTGGAGGAGTTTTATTCAAAGTGAACTGTCAAGGGGTTCCCATAACACCCAACCATGTAAGGAACACAAAATCAAGGAACATAACATCGCTATGACGGAAACTAGGGCGGCAAGAGTGGAACAAAACACCAGGCATAAGGCCGAGCCTTCCAGCCTTTACCAAGTATATAGATGCATTAATTAAATAAGAAATATTGTGATATCCCAACATAACCATGTTCCAACATGGAACAAACTTCAACTTCACCTGCAACTAGCAACACTATAAGAGGGGCTGGGAAAAAGTGGTAACTTAGCCAAACAACGGTTTGATAGGAAGGTGGGTTAGAGGCTTGGCATGGCAATATGAGAGGCTTGATATAACTAGTGGTAGGTAGAAAGACATAGTAATAGAACAAACAATTAGCAAAGCAAAGATAGTATTGATATCGAGGGTATGGTCATATTGCCTGAGATCCCGCAAGGAAGAAGAACGAGTCCAAGAAGTAGACGACCCAACGTAGTCGAACGAATGCTCACAACTCCGGAAGGAAACCGAAGCTAACGAGAGAAGCAACCCGGAAAGAAGCAAGCAACATAGTAAACAACCATCACATGAACATGGCATGATGCACAACCAAGTATGATACATGTCCGGTTTAATGAGGCATGGCTTGGCAAAGTGCACAAACAATATTGCAAATTAAGTGGAGCTCAATATGCAACGAGTTGCATATTGATGAAACACCACATTCAATCATTTAGTTCACTCTCGTTTATGTACCCAACAGTATGAAATGTTATTAAACATGGCAAGAGGTGAAGCATGTGAAAACTAACTATCTAGTCAAGTTTAAATGAGGCCGGA
This sequence comes from Triticum aestivum, assembly GCF_018294505.1. Taxonomy (NCBI): domain Eukaryota; kingdom Viridiplantae; phylum Streptophyta; class Magnoliopsida; order Poales; family Poaceae; genus Triticum; species Triticum aestivum. The sequence goes on along the minus strand of NC_057809.1, from coordinate 314,847,335 downwards.
TATAACAACAACATTTCCGAAAAAATCCCCATATGCAATTTAGCAATTGATGCACACAACAATTTAAACATTCTTGATGTTGTTATCGATGCGGATGAAATGTGCAAGTTTTATGCAATTTTTATGAAAATGATGATAAGAGCATGTTATGAAGCATTTGTCATCGTGGCGGAATTGAAAGGGGTGCCACGGAAACGAATCCAAAAGTGATGCCACGGCAACATATCGGTTGCGGTAGCTCATGGGGATACCGGCGCAAAAGGAAATGTGGCGTGAGCGTGTCATGCAAGATCATGGGGTGATCCCGGTTACCGGGTTCCCATGGGTCGATGGCATGGCAACAAGGAGGAACGTGCAAGCGACCACTCGGACACGGAGCAAAACACGGGCATCTCATACATCACACATGCATTCGTTCGCGGGCGGTCGTCTCGGCGGTTATACCTTTGAAGCATGTGTTTCGAGGCGGACGGGTTCGATGGGACGTAGTGGTACTTTCGGTCCTCGGCGACGGAATTGGAAGTAGTGGTACATGTTCGTTTTCAAATAGGTACTTGACGAATCCAACATTTTCGGGGCGACGGTAGGTGTACACTTGGTTTACTCGGATCCACGGCGACGGTAGAGGTACATACATTCTCGGGGTACTTGTCGGTCCGGTCTTGGTGTAGATGTACATGGCAAACATAGTGGTACTCAGCGGCTTGTCGAACCCAAGCGGTGGTAGTCGTACACGATGCGTTGTGAAAGTAGTTGTACTCACGGACTTCAGCGACGGTAGTCGTTCATGTCCATAGATGTTTGGGGCAGAGGTACTTGGCGATTCCTGAAACGTCTTGTGGGGGTTCATGTGTCGGCAACAAGTCTTGGCAGCCCAAAACTCTAGGAACAGAGGTGCACCGAGGAAACAAAATGCCGGGGGGGGGGGGGGGTCTCGTCCATGGCCATGCCTAACCTTCTCGCGGATGGCCGAGGTGGAAGCTTGATGCGGGCAGTCGCGAAAGGCAACTTATGATGAAACAACGAGCATGGCATGGTGGTCATGCAAGGGAGCAGCGCAAATGAGGAGACAAGGTCATCAGCGTGAGAAGCGGGGTGCAGGCGCGGCGGCCCTGTCGGAAGAGAGGTAGGCGATAGGGAGGAAGGGAGAGGCCATGGAGGACGGCGGCGGGCTTGTCGGCGTTGGGGACGAGGTGCAGGAGAGGAAGGCATTGTCACGGCCTGGCGCTGCAGAGGGAGGCGCGCGGGAGGGGCCGAGCGGTGCGGCTCCAGGCGAGGCAGCAGCGTTGGAGGAGGTCGGGCGGCGGCTCCTGCTGGCGCGAAGGCGGAGAGGCCCTAGCGAGTTTGCTGACGAGGAGGCTCTAGAGAGGAAGCAGGAGCAGAGGGGCCGCGGAGCAGCGGGTCCTGGTGGCGAGTCGAGGTGGTGGGGTAGCAGGCCAGCGGTGGTGGTGGAGGAAGGCCATGGCAGAGGTGCATGGGGCGCGCTCCTCTCTGTCTCCCATCTTGACGGCATGAGGGAGAAGAAGATCGAGATGAGGGGAAAGGGGATCGAGCTGAGGCCCCTGGCGGCGCTGAGGGAATGAGGGAGGGAGTGGGGGTCGGGCTTAGGGAGGCTAGGGTTAGGAAGGAAGCTGGGCCTCGGCTGGACCTTGGGCCACCTTTGTGGAGAGGGTAAAAAGACAGGAGGAGTTGGGCTGTGCTGGAATCTCCCTCCCTCTTAATTGTTTCAAAAACTTTCAGAAAACAAAAAATTGCAATGAAAGAAAGGAGAGCAAAGAAAGGGTTGGAGGAAGTATTTGGGCACAGGTTAATTTTCCCGGACTCGGAAAAATGAACTTTATCCAAGAAAAATAGAAGTGGCATGATCAAAATATAAAAATTCAAATTCATTTGAACATAATTCAAATGGTTTTGAATTGGGACTAGGTTTTCGAAGAGTCCAAAAATGTTGAGTTTATTGGTGGAGCTTGGAAAAGTGCTGAAAGAATTTAATGGGCAAAGTTGGGGTCAAGGATTTAGATAGAAATGAATGGGATTATCTTTGCACATGTGTTATGGTTAATTCCAAATTATTGGAATATTTATAATAGCTCCCTAAATACTTGGATGATATGTTATAAAGAGAACTCACCATGTGAATTCCCTTGGTTAAAATAGGTCAAAAGATCTATGCATTTTATTTAAGTGAGTTTTAGTTAGTTTGAGAAAATGATGGTATGATGATATGATGTGATGCAAAATAAATAAATAGAGCAAGCGCAAATGAAACACACGGAGATCACGAAAAGTATGGAAGTCTTCTGGAGCATCGGTTTTGGGGCGTCACAACTCTCCTCCACTTACAGGAGATCTCGACCCGAGATCTAAGGATGGCACCCGAGAGAAACGGAAGAGGAAGAGAAGAGATAAAACAAAGTTGCTTCTTTGGCAAACGAGTGAAACCAATGAACCTTGAGAGGCTAAACAATTGAAACAAGAATACAATGGAGATGAACGAGATTGCGAACACTCCAGTAGAAAAGAGAAACAAGGAACACCATGTGAACCGTGGAGGTTGCAAAGCTATGAATGACGAGCACAATGTACAAGAAGGAAATGAAACTACTTTGGTTGAAACGAGATAAACAAGGAACAAGGAACAAGGAAGAACAAATTTGGACAGCACTCCGGTTGAAAAGAGGTGCAAGACTTGATAAGATGAAAAGAATTTGAATGGAGGACACGACACTCCGGTGGAATGGATAAGCAAAGGAAAGAACATGATCTTTTAATAAAAAAGGGGATGATGGGTCGAAGAGTGCAACATCACAATGCTTTCAAAACGAATGAATAAAAGTTGGATCAATAGGTAGAAAGAAAGTAGAAGAAAATGATAACTTCTATTACCAATGAATTTGAAAGCATCCTTAGAAAGAAGGATTGAAAGGAGTTGTTGAAAATTAAACGACAGAAGAATACGGTTGTTGTGGGCTTATGGAAAACATCTCAAAACTGAGGTGAAATTTTGCCACTAACGGAATCAATTGCTTGCTTGAGAGCAATGAAGAGATGATAACTTCTTTCATCATGAGAATAGGAGGAAACTTGGATTATTGATAAGCACCACAATAGCAACATTCCTTAGGGAAGGCTTTAGGTGAAATGTAACCCAAGATAACTCCAATGAAGAGATTGGTGGGTTGCAAAGGATCTCATGAACGAACTGAAAATGATGGGTTTAAAATATGTCGTGACAACTTGTGAATCACGAAACATGATTGGAAATTGTCAAGAATGACATAACACTACCTCAAAAGATAAGATAGAAAGAATTCACACTTCGGAATGCAAGATGAAGAATGCTTGAACTCCTCAAAACAATAAACATATTGAACAACATGTTTATTTCAGAGTATAGCTTGGTGGATCTTAGCTTCGAGAGAAATCTTGAAGAACAATTGAAGAATGAAAATAATCCTTGACGAACCACCGTGTAGAGGCTCCATGAAGAATTCCGGTAACGAAAAGATGATAAAAAGAAAGAGAAGTTGAGAACACAAGGTGAAGCCTTACGATGATTTAAATGGAGCTTCGCGATGAGATAATGCGAAGAACTTGGAACTCCAGAAAAGAAAAGATGAAACAATTGAAACCGAGAATTTGATGAACCTCCGGGACAAGGAATTGAATTCACTCGATGAAACAAGAATAAGAATTACATTATGATTATCCTTCACCAATTTGAATTGATGACAAGCAACGGATTTGGCATACTACTTATTCTCGTAGAAAGGATTAAGAGAGATATAGCCAAACTTGAGAAGGTCTTGATGGAACCACCGGTGGGATTTGGAAACAACGAATGAATTGATACGATAACAATGAAAGAGGAATGTTGAACGAACCACCGTAAGAATTAAAAACGAACAAAGAAAAGATAAAGAAACACCAGGAAGAATTAGAAACGAATTAAAATACTTAAGGGAATTTAGATACAAGAGAACAAAGGGATCACGAGCTGACTAGAGAATACTTGAATGATGCACCGGTAAGATTTGGAAAACGAGAGCTGAAGGCTAGAATGAATAATTCCGAGATGATGGCTCCGAAGAATCAAACTGAAAAGACTCCTGAATTTCTCCGGATGGGTGAAAAGAATTCTCACAATCGCAAACAATTATGAGAGGATGGCATAAAGCTAGAACCATGAATCTTGAGAGAACGGATAGGATTTGGAGGAAAACTCTTCGGTCTTCAAATGTTGAAAAAGATGATGAGAACCACCATGACAAATGATGAGCCACTCCAGAACAATGAAGAATAGAAATGTTGAACTAATGATGAAAATGTTCTGAAAGCAATCTTGGAGAAGGAATATGATCGATGATAAATCATACTTACGTCATACTTTGAAAAGAATTTGGGAATAGCTCCAGAATAATTAGAAGAGCCAGGTAACATCCTAGAAAAAGACCTGTGGGTTAAGGCCCACTGAAAAGAAACACCATTGAACGATTTAAAGGAGAAATTGCATCGGTTGAATTAAATGGCTTGAATGAGATAACATCCTCAAAAGAACTTGAGCGAATTGAGAATGGAAACTTGAATCTTCTGAGATATCTTCAGCACTCGAAACAATTGAATAGCGAGAAGTGGATGATTAAGAGGTACACCGGCATGAGAAAACGTTTGAAACGAGGAAAAGATATGATCGACAAAGCTTCAGTTTAATCCACCGGAGAAGAAAAAAGAACGAAGAATAATAAACTTGAAGCTCCGTTAGTATCTTCCTGAGAATCACCGGATAAGAACATTGACAGAAAAAAATGGAGAGACTTCCCACCAATAAAAGGATACTTGAATAAGAAATATGAGTCCTTGTAGAAAAAGGGTGGGAGGGTGGGAAAACAAAGGCAACTTGGGACGGTAGAAACAAACACCTTTGAGAGAACTTAGAATTGATCTTGCGAATGTTGAAAATGATCGGATCCACTTGAAGAGAAGCATGCCGGTTGCAAAGTATTGACATGAAAATCTCGATTATCATGAAGGATTAGTATTCACATAGAAATATGAGAACACTGCTTAGGAAAGGTATGGAATCCACATTTGACTTCGAAGCAACTCGAATACCACAACTCAAAACAAAACAAAGGATTTGGCTTGCATAATAAGCCGGAACAAACATATGATAGACCCCATATCGTATCTTGTGTGTGTTGGAAAGATATCCTAGGAGATACTTGAATTCCCATTTATAAACTCCCGAAACATTCTAGTTATGCAATCGGGTGTTGGGGATACAGGAGAAGCATAATATCTCACCCAAACTAACAATTCCTACATCCAGCTGTATCCATCCTTCAACACATAACCAAGAAAACTTCGGAAATCGTGTACCTCAACCTTCGAAAAGCATTCGTTATATGAGTTATGGCAATACTCCTGAACTCCCGCCCAGTACTGGGTGGCGTCGAGGTTATCTCACCAACAACTACATAAAAGAGATTTTCATTGCCAGCGAACTCAGGTATTCTAGAACTGCAATGATAAAATTGTGACGACAACACCTTGGAGCTCAACTCCTCGGGATACTGCCACAACCCCTAAATGTCAGGAGGCACCAAGAACAATGTTCTCGTCACAAGACTATCGGAACAATCCCAAGATACCCGCGTGATCCTAAAAAAATTTCATGAAATTTGAGGAGAGGGAAGTCAAAACTTCTACGACATGAGGCCTCACTAGAGCGACGAAGGGACTCAGGAGTAAAAAGAATCCTATTCTCCGATATATATATATATATATATATATATATATATATATATATATATATATATATATATATATAATCCTAAGACTCAAAACACTTTTGTTCTAGACTCAACAACGTCAGTGATTCGATCAAGCAGGGGTTCCTAAGTCGGGGATGGTTCTGATACCAACTTGTAACACCCACGATGCGGCTATATCTCCCACGTGTCGAGGAACGACTTAGAGGCATAACCGCATGATGGTTTAGTCGCAAGTGGGGTAACCTTCACACAATCCCATGTACTGAATAAGAAAGGGATAAAGAGTTGGCTTACAATCGCCACTTCACACAAATAACAAGTTAAACATACATCATCCATAGTACAAGCAATGTCCGACTATGGAACCAAAATAAAAGAAGACAACCCCAAATGCTAGATCCCCGATCGTCCCAACTGGTCTCCACTACTGATCATCCAGAAAAGACACATAACAACGACCAAGATCTTCATCGAGCTCCCACTTGAGCTCGGTTTCGTCACCTGCACTGGTATCATCGGCACCTGCAACTGTTTGGAAGTATCCGTGAGTCACGAGGACTCAACAATCTCATACTCGCGGCATCAAGACTATTTAATCTTGTGGGTAGGATAAGGTAATGAGGTGGAGCTGCAGCAAGCGCTAAGCAAAATATGGTGGCTAAAATAAGCAAATAAGAGCGAGAAGAGAAGCAACGCAACGGTCATGAAGCTAGAAGTGATCAGGAAGTGATCCTGAAACTGCTTACGTTCAAACATAACCCAAAACCGTGTTCACTACCTGGACTCCGCCGAAAAGAGACCATCACGGCTACACACGCAGTTGATGCATTTTAATTAAGTCAAGTGTCAAGTTCTCAACAACCGGACATTAACAAATTCCCATCTGCCACATAACCGCGGGCACGGCTTTCGAATGTTTAAACCGTGTAGGGGTGTCCCAACTTAGCCCATCACAGGCTCTCATGGTCAATGAAGGATATTCCTTCTCCCGGGAAGACCCGATCAGGCTTCGAATCCCGGTTACAAGACTTTTCGACAATGGCAAGACAAGACCAGCAAAGCCGCCCGAATGTGCCGACAAATCCCGATAGGAGATGCACACATCTCGTTCCTAGGGCACACTGGATGAGACATCGTATGAGTAAAACTAGCCCTCAAGTTTCCCCGAGGTGGCCCCGCAGTCTACTCAGTTCGGACCAACACTTAGGGAAGCACTGGCCCGGGGGGGTTAAAATAAAGATGACCCTCGGGCTCCGGAAACCCAAGGGAAAAAAGCTTAGGTTGTTAGGCAATTGTAAAACCAAGGTTGGGCCTTGCTGGAGGAGTTTTATTCAAAGCGAACTATCAAGGTCTTCCCATAACACCCGACCGTGTAAGGAACGTAAAATCAAGGAACATAACAACGGTATGACGGAAACTAGTGCGACAAGAGTGGAACAAAATACCAAGAATAAGGCTGAGCCTTCCACCCTTTACCAAGTATATAGATGCATTAATTAAATAAGAGATATTGTGATATCCCAACATAACCATGTTCCAACATGGAACAAACTTCAACTTCACCTGCAACTAGCAACGCTATAAGAGGGGCTGGGCAAAAGTGGTAACTTAGCCAAACAACGGTTTGCTAGGAAGGTGGGTTAGAGGCTTTACATGGCAATATGGGAGGCTTTATAAAAAAAGTGGTAGGTAGCGCGACATAGCGATGGAATGAACAACTAGCAAAGCAAACATAGGAGTGATATCTAGGGTATGGTCATATTGCCTGAGATCCCGCAAGGAAGAAGAACGAGTCCAAGAAGTAGATGACCCAACGTAGTCGAACGAATCCTCACAACTCTGGAACGAAACCGAAACTAATGAGAGAAGCAACCAGGAAAGAAGCAAGCAACATAGTAAAGAACCATCACATGAACATGGCATGATGCACAACCAACTATGATGCATGTCCGGTTTAATGAGGCATGGCATGGCAAAGTGCACAAAGAATACTACAAATTAAGTGGAGCTCAATATGCAACGAGTTGCATATTGACAAAACACCACATTCAATCATTTTCACTCTTGTTTATGTACCCAACAATATGAAATGTTATTAAATATGGCAAGAGGTGAAGCATATGAAAACTAACTATCTAGTCAAGTTTAAATGAGGCCAGATATAACAAACAACAGTTCCAGAAAAATCCCCATGTGCAATTTAGCAATTGATGCAAACAACAATTTCAACATTCTTGATGTTGTTATCATGATGTGGATGACATGTGCAAGTTTTATGCAATTTTTGTGAAAATGTCGATAAGAGCATGTTATGAAGCATTTGTCATCGTGGCGGAAACGAAAGGGGTGCCATGGCAACGAATCCAAAAATGATGCCACCGCAACATATTGGTTCCGGTAGCTCATGGGGATACCAGTCCAAAAGGAAATGTGGCGTGAGTGTGTCATGCAAGATGATGGTGTGATCCCGGTTACCGGGTTCATATGGGTCGATGGCATGGCAACAAGGAGGAACGTGCAAGCGACCACTCGGACATGGAGAAAAACACGAGCATCTCATACATCACACATGCATTCGTTCGCGGGCGGTCGTCTCAGCGGTTATACCTTTGAAGCATGCGTTTCGAGGCGGATGGGTTCAATGGGACGTAGAGGTACTTTCGGTCCTCGGCGACGGAAGTGGAAGTAGTGGTAGACGTTCGTTTTCAAAGAGGTACTTGATGAATCCAACATTTTCGGGGCAACGATAGGTGTACACTTGGTTTAGTCGGATCCACGACGACGGTAGAGGTACAGACGTTCTCGGGGTACTTGTTGGTCTGGTCTTGGTGTATATGTACATGGCAAACATAGTGGTACTCGGCGTCTTGTCGAACCCAAGCGACGGTAGTCATACACGATGCGTTGTGGAAGTAGTTGTACTCGCGAACTTCGGAGACGGTAGTCATTCACGTCCGTAGATGTTCGGGGCCATCGGTAGAGGTTCTTGGTGATTCCTGAAACGTCTTGTGGGGGTTCATGTCTCGGCAACAAGTCTTGGCGGTCCAAAACTCCAGGAACGGAGGTGCACCGAGGCAACAAAATGCTGGGTGGGTCTCGGCCATGGCCATGCCAAAGCATCTCGCGGATGGCCAAGGTGGAAGCTTGATGCGGGCAGTCGCGAAAGGCAACTCATGATGCAACAACGAGTATGGCATGGTGGTGATGCAGCGGAGCAGCGCAGACGAGGAGACGAGGTCATTCGCGTGAGAAGCGGGGTGCAGGCGCGGAGGCGTTGCCGGAAGAGAGGCAGGCGACAGGGAGGAAGGGAGAGGCCATGGAGGACGGCGGCGGGCTTGTGGGCATCAGGGACGAGGTGCAGGAAAGGAAGGCGTGGTCGCAGCCTGGCGCTGCAGAGGGAGGCGCGTGGGAGGGGACGAGCGGTGCGGCTCCAGGCGAGGCAGCGGCATTGGAGGAGGTCGGGCGGCGACTCCTGCTAGCGCGAAGGTGAAGAGGCCCTGGCGAGCTTGCTGACGAGGCGGCTCTGGAGAGGAAGCAGGAGCAGAGGGGCGGCAGAGCAGTGGGTCCTGGTGGCGGGTCGAGGAGGTGGGGTAGCAGGCCAGCGGTGGTGGTGGAGGAAGGCCATGGCAGAGGTGCACGGGGCGTGCTCCGCTTTTTCTCCCATCTTAACGGCGCGAGGGAGGAGAAGATCGAGACGAGGGGAAAGGGGATCGAGCCGAGGCCCCTGGCGGCGCTGAGGGAACGAGGGAGAGAGTGGTGGTCGGTCTCGGGGAGGCTAGGTTTAGGAAGGAGGGTGGGCCTGCTAGACCTTGGGCCTCCTTCGTGGAGAGGGGGAAAGGCCAGGAGGAGTTGGTCTGTGCTGGAATCTCCCTCCCTCTTAATTGTTTCAAAAACTTTCAGAAAACAGAAAATTGCAATGAAAGAAAGGAGAGCAAAGAAAGGGTTGGAGGAAGGATTTGGGCACAGGTAATTTTCCCGGACTCGTAAAAATGAGTTTATCTAAGAAAAATAGAAGTGGCATGATCAAAAGATAAAAATTCAAATTCATTTGAATATAATTCAAATGGTTTTGAATTGGACTAGGTTTTCGAAGAGTCCAAAAATGTTGAGTTTATTGGTGGAGCTTGGAAAAGTGTCGAAACAATTTTATGGGCAAAGTTGAGGTCAAGGATTTAGATAGAAAGGCATGGGATTATCTTTGCATGTGTGTTATGGTTAATTACAAATTATTGGAATATTTATAATAGCTCCCTTAATACTGGGATGATATGTTATAAAGAGAACTCAGCATGTGAATTCCGTCGGTTTAAATAGATCGAAAGATCTATGCAATTTGTTTAAGTGAGTTTAAGTTAGTTTGAGAAAATGATGACATGATGCGATGCAAAATAAATAAATAGAACAAGCACAAATGAAACACATAGAGATCACAAAAAGTATGGAAGTCTGCTGGAGCATCGGTCTTGGGGCGTCACACCACGTGCCCAGCCCCCTCGCGCGACTCTCCCGAGGGGAGGTGTTGCGATGAGGCCAGGCACCGAGCTCGGAGGCTCCCTGAGGTTGATACGGCCATGAGGCCACCCTCAATTGTTTATTACCAGCGCGGAGCATAGTGCTTCCGCACTTGCACGGGCATAGCCGCTCCTCGGCAGTGTCGACTGCCAGCACGGAGCATGGTGCTTCCACTGGCACGTGGGAGGGAACTCCCTACTGCGGAGAGCCCCGCCCTGACACGTGGCTTGCATGGCAGGGCTAGACGAGGTGTGTTTGGGCACCCGTGAGCCAGCGCGGTAGTCATGAGGCCCTACCTCAAGGTGGGTTGCACCTGGTCTTGGTTCTTGATGGCTGTGGTGTTCCTACGAGATGGTTAGACAGCCTGCGCCGAATGAATTTCCTAAGGCTGTCGCACAAGAAGGCCAAGCACCAACCACCCCAGGAGGTGACGTGAACGGGGCCGGCCCGCCAGACAGAGCTCAGCCGTTGGATTTATCGACGTTGCAAGGACGGGCCCGAGCACAGACGCCGGCCTAGCCTTCTTATGCGAAGGATCCTGAAGTAAGACGATTGGCGGGCGGCTCCCATGGTGGGTGACAATCGAGTAGGTGAAACCCATAGATAGATTATGCATGAGAAGCAAACTAGCTTAGGTAAATGCGAGAATGATACATGCCACTAGGTCACACTCGAGCGGCCTGGGGTTGATGCAGCCCGAGGGGCGCCCCCAGCAAGGTGAACTAGAGATGCAATAAGATACATGCCACAGGGACTGACCCACGTGGCCCGGGAATGATGCAGCCCAGGGGGCACTCCTAGCTAAATAAACTTGGAAAGATGTCACCTAGTTTACTTGTCGAAGGAGTGTTGGGGTAGCTGAAGACACATGGCGAGGAAGTCGCTTCTCACGAGCCGCCGAGACCCAGAGCCTCGGGAGGCTCTGGAAGCTCTGGTGGCCTCCTGAAGACCGTCTCCATCTCTGCCAGGACTGCGTGATGCCTGGCCTCCTAACCTGCCAGGACACTCCGCAGATTGCGCTGGAAGGCGGCAGCCACACTCGGCAGGCCGAACGGCATACAAACGTAGTTGTGAGGTGGACCCTCGCACAGGCCAGCGCGCCAAGGCCAGAAGCGCTCCTGAGATGCGGCCCTATTGAGCCCCTGCGATGTCGATGAAGACGCGTAGCTCACCACCCTCGCTTGGGTGGGGAGCAGCGCCTGGTGGGCGGCGGTCGACCTGTATGACTATTGCTTCTTGAAGCTCCTGAGTGGCCTTGACGATGAACTCCTGGGCACCAGGCGCTCCTTGCCCGGTGCCCTCCTGAGGGAAACGTGTCGTAAAGATGCCTCCATGTGGTGCCCCAACGCCTCCCTCGTGATGTTGGCCATGTCTGAGGCTCTCGAGAGGAGAGCCCCCGAGCCCTGCCCGAGGAGGGCGCCGGGCGCGCCTCCCTATGCGAGGGAGGATGGCGCCCCAAGCGCGGGCGCAGATCCTGAGGTGGCGCCGCAGGAGGTGTCGCTCCCTTGAGGCCCAGTGCGAAGTAGTTGCTTTTTCTTCTTAGGGTTGGACTCAGGAGGGTCTTTGATTGGCGCACCCGTGCTGTCAGGGTCTTCGATTGGCGCAGCTTGGAAGGCGAGCTTGAGGCACCACACCGCATATCTTTCTTTGCAGGGGACCGTGATGATTCCATCGCTTCCCGGCATCTTGAGGACGTTGTAGCCATGGTGAGTGAAGGCCTTGAATTTGGCTAGCGCTGGGTACCCAAGGATGGCATTGTACGACAGGCGGATGTGGGCGACATCGAAGTCGACGAGCTCGGTGTGGTAGTTGTCGCGCTGACCGAATGTGACAGGGAAACAAACTTGCCCTATCGGGGTGGTGGGTACGACAGTCACTCATGAGAAAGGCCTGGTGGGCTAGAGCTGATCATATGGCACCTGAAGGTTGTCGAACATCTCGATGGACAAGACACTGAGCCCTGCTCCACCGTCGATGATGGTCTTTTTAACTTGGACATTGCTGATGACGGGTGAACAGAGCATCGGGAGAACGCCAGCAATTGCCGCACACTTGAGCTAGTCCGCTGAGCTAAAGGTGATGGCGTACTTGGACCAGCTGAGCGGGCGCGTGGCCTTGAGCTTGGGGAGGGCTGCGTTCACCTTGCGAGAGAACAACTTGAAGTTGCATTGGGAGGCTAGGGCCTGAGCGCCACCCAAGATGCAGGCGATGGCACGCGACTCCGGAAAGCCCCCAGCCCCTTCGTCCTGCTGATGGTCATCGTTCCTTCTTGGCGGCGGCAGCAGAGGGAGATCAGAGTTGCCCTGAGGATGGTCCTCGCGAGGCTGGTCCCTCAAGGTGCCCTCACGAGGCTTGTCCTGCCAGCAGTCCTCGCGAGGCTGGTCGCGCCACTCCTGGCAGGGCCCATGGTCGTCCCAACGTCCTCCACCTCGTCCACCTCCTCGGCCGTAGCCCCGGTCGTTGCACTCAGGGCGTCGACCGAAGCGTCCATCTCGAATGGCCTTGAGCTCTTCACAATCGTTGGTGTTGTGGGTGCGCATGTTGTGGAAGGCGCAGAACATACGGCTACCCTTGGACGACTCGGGAAGATCTCGGCCGCACTTGGTGTTTGGCTCTGCCGCAAGTACGGCCACTCATTTACGCTTCACGTCCTTGATTGTAACACCCAGTATGTGGCTATATCTCCCACGTGTCGAGGCATGACTTAGAGGCATAACCGTATTGTGGTTTTGTCGCAAGAGGAGTAATCTTCACACAATCCCATGTACTGAATAAGAAAGGGATAAAGAGTTGGCTTACAATCGCCACTTCACACAAATAATAAGTTAAACATACATCATCCAGAGTACAATCAAGGTCCGACTACGGAACCAAAATAAAAGAAGACAACCCCAAATGCTAGATCCCCGATCATCCCAACTGGGATCCCACTTGAGTTCGGTTGCATCACCTGCACTGGTATCATCGGCACCTGCAACTGTTTGGAAATATCCATGAGTTACGAGGACTCAGCAATCTCACACCCGCAAGATCAAGACTATTTAAGATTATGGTTAGGATAGGGTAATGAGGTGGAGCTGCAGCAAGCACTAAGCAAATATGGTGGCTAACATACGCAAATAAGAGCGAGAAGAGAAGCAACACAATGGTCGTGAAGCTAGAAGTGATCAAGAAGTGATCCTGAAACTACTTATGTTCAAGCATAACACAAGACCGTGTTCACTTCCCAGACTCCGCCGAAAAGAGACCATCATGGCTACACACGCGGTTGATGCATTTTAATTAAGTCAAATGTCAAGTTCTCTACAACCGGACATTAACAAATTTCCATCTGCCACATAACCGCGGGCACAACTTTCAAAAGTTTAAACCCTGCAGGCGTTTCCCAACTTAGCCCATCACAAGCTCTCACGGTCAACGAAGGATATTCCTTCTACCGGGAAAACCCGATCAGTATGGGAATCCCGGTTACAAGACATTTCGACAATGCTAAAACAAGACCAGCAAGACCGCCCGGATGTGCCGACAAATCCCGATAGGAGCTGCACATATCTCGTTCTCAAGGCACACCAGATGAACACTGCGTACAGCTAAAACAAGCCCTCTTGTTTCCCCGAGGTGGCGCTGCAAGTGGCTCTGTTTTGAGACAACACTCAGAGGAGCATTGGCCTGGGGGGCTTAAAATAAGGATGACCCTCGGGCTTCGGAAACCTAAGGGAAAAAGGCTTAGGTTGTTAGGCAAATGTAAAACCAATGTTGGGCCCTGCTGGAGGAGTTTTATTCAACGCGAACTATCAAGGGGTTCCCATAACACCCAACCACGTAAGGAACGCAAAATCAAGGAACATAACACCGGTATGACGGAAACTAGGTCGGCAAGAGTGGAACAAAACACCAGGCATAAGGCCGAGCCTTCCACCCTTTACCAAGTATATAGATGCATTAATTAAATAAGATATATTGTGATATCACAACATATCCATGTTCCAACATGGAACAAACTTTAGCTTCACCTACAGCTAGCAACGCTATAAGAGGGGCTGAGCAAAAGCGGTAACATAGCCAAACAATGGTTTGCTAGGAAGGTGGGTTAGTGGCTTGACATGGCAATATGGGAGGCATGATATAACAAGTGGTATGTAGTGCGACATAGTGATAGAACGAACAACTAGCAAGCAAAGATAGAAGTGATTTCTAGGGTATGATCATCTTGCCTGAGATCTCGCAAGGAAGAAGAACGAGTCCATGAAGAAGACAAACGGACGTAGTCGAACGGATCCTCACAACTCCGAAACAAAACTAAAGCTAATGAGAGAAGCAACCCGGAAAGAAGCAAACAACACAGTAAACAACCATCACATAAACATGACATGATGCACAACCAAGTATGATGCATGTCCGGTTTAATGATTCATGGCATGGCAAAGTGCAACAAACAATACTACAAGTTAAGTGGAACTCAATATGCAACGAGTTGCATATTGACAAAACACCACATTCAATTATTTAGTTCACTCCTGGTTAAGTACTCAACAAAATTAAATGTTGGGTAACATGGGAAGAGAGAAGCATAATAACACTACCTATCTAGGCAAGTTTAAATGAGGCCAGAAATAACAAACAACAATCCCAGAAAGTCCACATGTGCATATTTTAGAGTTGGTAATGTACTATCCTAAACATAATTTTAGAGTTGTTAAACATGCAAGATGAGTGCACCATGTCAAACTAAGCATTTTTCTACCCCATTTACATATAAAGTTTACTAAATTTGGAGCTACATAATTTTAGAGTTGTTAAACATGCAAGATGAGTGCACCATGTCAAACTAAGCATTTTTCTACCCCATTTACATATAAAGTTTACTAAATTTGGAGCTATTGTTATTTAGTTACGAAATAAATCATTTTAACATAGCATTATGCAAAATAGACACAAACATCATTTTAAACATTTTTAACATGCATGAAAGCAGCATATTATGAAACTAGATAAAATTCTACTCATTTTACATATATAGTTTGTTTAATTCCGATGCATGGGTGAAAAGTTATTAGATGCATGACTTTAGGGACTAATTTGCAAAATAGTTTTCCTGGACAAATGGAAAAACCGTTGAGAAGAGAAAAAACCAATACTGGGCCGAATTGAGAAGGTCAGTGCAGACCACCCACGTATTAGGCCCATGCGCGTGTGACAGTGTTGACAAAAACAAACAGAAGAAAAACCATTTTAACATAGCATTATGCAAACTAAACACAAACATCATTTTAAACATTTTTAACATGCATGAAAGCAGCATATTATGAAACTAGATAAAATTCTACTCATTTTACATATATAGTTTGTTTAATTCCGATGCATGGGTGAAAAGTTATTAGATGCATGACTTTAGGGACTAATCTGTAAAACAGTTTTCCTGGACAAATGGAAAAACCGTTGAGAATAGAAAAAACCAATACTGGGCCGGATTGAGAAGGTAAGTGCAGACCACCCACGTATTAGGCCCAAGGGCGTGTGACAGTGTTGACAAAAACAAACAGAAGAAAAACCTGAGGCGCATGGGACTCGATCCCAACACAAACATCATTTTAAACATTTTTAACATGCATGAAAGCAGCATATTATGAAACTAGATAAAATTCTACTCATTTTACATATATAGTTTGTTTAATTCCGATGCATGGGTGAAAAGTTATTAGATGCATGGCTTTAGGGACTAATCTGTAAAATGATTTTCCTGGACAAATGGAAAAACCGCTGAGAAGAGAAAAAACCAATACTGGGCCGGATTGAGAAGGTCAGTGCAGACCACCCACGTATTAGGCCCAAGCGCGTGTGACAGTGTTGACAAAAACAAACAGAAGAAAAACCTGAGGCGCATGGGACTTGATCCCAACACCTCCTAGACAGAGCAAGGATTTCTGACCAGTCGGGCTACTACTGAGCTCGTGGAGAAACAAAGTGGCAATTTTAAATAAACTATACACGCCAGAACGGATCTAGGAAAAGAAAGAAGGTTCAGTTATGACGGAAGTTGCTCACAGCCAGGAAACAACGAGGCCAGCGGCCATGGCGAGGCAGGGGCGCAGCTCGAGGTTGGGACTTGAGCGTCTGGAGCTGCTGGCGCGGTGGGAAGGTGGAGGAGGCCGGCAAGCAGGCATGGAGGAAGGCGGCGGCTCTTATGTTGGGCTCGCTGGTGAGAGGGTGCAGCGGCTGCTGCTGTTGCTTGAAGAAAGGAGAGAGAGAGAGAGATTCAGAGAGGGAACATGGTAAGGAAGTAGAGAGAGACGACGGGATAGGGGTTTCCTACTGGCATCATGGAGGAACTCCGGTGAGGTTCGACGAGGAGGTCCGGGCACGGAGCTTGATGGGGACCGATAGCCATGGTGCTCCTGTTTGAACAGAGAAAGAGAGACAGGGAGGTGAGGTGAGGAAAGCAGAGGAACAAGAAGAGCAGGAGAAGGCCGGCGGTGCTTATCTTGGGGTCGCCGGCAGTAGTGCCGGTTTCCGGACAATGAGGCCAGGTGGAGGAGCACGGGGAGGCTCCTTGTCTTGCGGTCGACGGTGGGAGGTGGCATGGACGCAGATCAGCAGCGGCTGGTCTCGAAGAAGCGGGGCGATGGCCATGGTGGACGGATCGGGATGTGTGGATCTCGCGCGCGGGGATGAGGTGGATCGAGGGAGGCAAGGGTCCTACTATGATTGAGATCCGTCTTGAGGAGCTCCTGCTCGGCCATGAGCATGGAGACGCGGGGTTGTGACCAAAGGAGGTTGGTCGGGCACAGAAAATGGAGGCGGTGGTGGGATTGGGTGGAGACAGATCCCGAGGTGGGAGATGCTCTCGATGCTCAGCTCGTAGAGCTGCAAGAACTCCGCAGGGTCGGGGGTGCCGTCGTAGCGAGGAGGCAGATCCGGCTTGTACTTGCCTGGCCAGACAATGCTACGCAGCTCGGGAGTGAAGGCGCGGCAGCCTGCTGTGGCCACCGGGGCCCGTCATGGAGGCGGAGCTTGATCTTGGTGCCCTTGCGCCGCCACGGCAAGTGGTGCATGGCGGTGCTAGGAGTGGTGGAGCGTTTTCTTGCAGACGGGGAATCTCTTGGCAGCTTCTTTCTTTGTGCGTGGGCACACGGCGCAACGGATCACCCCGCGGAACTGCACACCTTGGAGCGAGGATGCCGTCTTGACGCGGAGGAGGCGGAGCCGCTCCATGAGCTGCATGGAGGAGATCCGTGAGCCACATCGCCCGCAGCCGGGGGCGAGCGAGGCAACGAGAGGGATGGTGCAGGGGAGCCCGCGGCGATGACGAGCTCGGCGATGCGGTCCAACCAGTCCTCATAGAGGTCGTCGACCGAGCGGTAGCACAGAAGCTCGCGTGCCATGAGCAGCTTGGCATGCACATCCGTGGCTGCACGGCGAGCGTGAGACGATGAGCCGGTCGGAGTCAGCGACACGGTGGCGGTGCGGCCGTCACGGCGCATGGAGGGGTGCAGTGAAGAGGCTTGCTACTCGTTCACCGCCGGGCTGGTGGCAGCGTTGGCGGTGGGTGACGAAGAATGACGGGGAGGCCTGTTGACAGGGGCTGTCTGAGCGACGCGGGTGGCGAGGGCGGCCTGGCGCTCAGCACGGGCCCGGCGAGCGTCGGCAATGAACTTAGTGGAGTGGTGATGCGCGGATTGATGAAGGAGAAGGCTTCAACGCACCCTACCTGGCACACCAAATGTCAGATTTCGGGTTCCGACAAAACCCTTGAGGTGTGCACACAAAGATCTCTCCCCCTCTCTAGCTCGCACTCGACACGATCTCACGGCTTATCTCGACGAACCCAAAGAACAAGAGACGCAAGATTTATATTGGTTCAGGTCATCGTTGTGTAATACCCTACTCCAGTGTGGTGTGGTGGATTGCCTCTTGGGCTGAGGATGAACAGTTACAAGGGAAGAACAACCTCTTGAGGAGAGGTGTTCTTGTGCTTGGTGAACTTGTGTGGTTGGGGATGATCTGGATGAGCTGATCCGTTTGTGCCCCTCTATGGTGGTGGATAGTCCTATTTATAGAGGCTCTGGTCCTCTTCCCAAATATTGAGCGGGAAGGGATCCCACAACGGCCAAATTCAAAGGGAGACAATTAGTACAAGTTATCCTGACAAAAGTAGTCTTGCCTGCCAAAGGCTCTGGTGGTGACGCCGTCTCGGACTCCACGGTGACCTCCGTCCTGCTGTCCTGCTGGTCTTGGTCTTGTTGCACCGATGTGGAAACCTTTGCTTGATGCCTTAGAACTCCTCGCCTGCGCTTGCCTTTTTAGCACCAAAGAGGAAACGAGGACACTGCACGCTGGTGCCCACCTGGCTCCGGTCATCATGGCTTGCGTCACAGGAACCTCGCGAGGTGTCCCTTGCCTTGATCTCTCCGCCCCTCACGAGCCAGCCTGGTGCAGCAGCCCTTGAGGAGGTCTTGTATCGTCCGCCTCGCGAGGCTTGGCCCCTCGCGAGGGTCTTGAGTGTTTGCTGGTGAAGACGGGTCATACAGGGCCGCTGGTGGACCACGTCGCAGGCTGCAGGCAGGCAAGTCTGGGGACCCCCGTTCCCAGAATGCCGGCAAATGACACCCGCTGCCTCCAGCTTGTGGGTTTCAGAACAATGAAGGACTGCTTCTCCATGGACGGTCGCCTCACCCTCTGATTCACAGGGCGCACGTTGGGACATACCCTCAGATGATGCTCAATCACTCCTCTCAGGACCCCAACCAGCTGCTTGGGCTCCCAGGTGAATACTTCCTTGTTCGCCCGCAAGAAGTCCACCAGCTCCCTTTCGTGACATGCGGCAAGGTCGGCGCCTATGGTAAAGGTAGCGCCAGAGGCCCCGTCCGCGTCGACCAGTATCTGCATCGTCTTGGCTTGACCTTGAGTGAATAGCTGCTTCTTCTTGGTCGGCACAGCCCCCTTGGTTCTGGACATGGCCTTGTTGGCCGGGCAAGCTGCCGCCGTGGCCCTGAAGGTGAGCTTGAGGGCCGCCACGGCTTCCTTGGTGTCTCCGGCCATGGTGAGGATGCCCTTGCTTCCTGGCATCTTCATGAGGTTGTAGGCAGGATGGGTAGCTGCCATGAATTGGGCCAGCACTGGGTACCCGAGGATGGCGTTGTACGGCAGGCCGATGCGGGTGATATCGAAGTCGATTAACTCGGTGCGGTAGTTATCGCTTGTGCCGAAGGTTAGGGGGAGACGGATCTACCCCAGGGGGTTGGAGGAGCCGCTGCTGACTCCGGAGAAGGGCTTGCTGGGGCGAAGCCGCTCAAGCGGTACGCGAAGGAGACTAAAAGCCTCCACGGAGAGCACGTTGAGGCCGGTGCTGCCATTGATGAGGGTCTTGGTGACGGCTACGCTACAGATGGTGAGCGTGCAAAGCATCGGGAGCACGCCTGAACCAACAGTGGTGACTGGGTGATCCCTTGAATCGAAGGTCAGGTCGGCCTTGGGCGCCACCCAACCTGGGGGAGCCCCCTGCCGCACGGAGGCGGCGCCGATCTGGCGAAAGAACGGCTTGGTATGACAATCCGAGGTAGGCGCCTGCGAGCCACCGAGGAGAGCCACGACGAAGGGGGGCCTGGTCCCCTGAAGCGCGCGATGAAGAGGTTGCACAACTCCTCCCAGGAGGCCACAGAAGATTCCGGCAGGTAGAGGTGCCAGGTGCGCGGCACACCACCGAGGGCCATTGGGAGCCAGTTGGCCATGACTTTATCGTCGCCCCCGGCCTCCAGGACGGCCTCCTCATATGCCAGCAGAAAGGCCGCCGGATCCGCCGCACCATCGTAATGGGGCGGCATCTCCGGCTTGAACTTTTGCGGCCACTGCACCCGCCGCAAGGCGAGGGTAAAGGCCTGGAGCCCCACGGCGCTGTGGAGGGCACCCGTCGATCCAGTCGGAGAAGTGGCGGCGTCCATGAGAGCCGGCCGAAGCGGCGAGGCCGTCGGGGGCAAGCTTCAGCGCACCCCTACCTGGCGCGCCAAATGTTGGATTTCGGGTTCTGGCAAAACCGTTGAGGTTCGAACACTGGGGTGCGCACGAAGATCTCTCCCCCTCTAGTTCGCACATACCATGATCTCGCGGCGTAGCTCGACGAACCCAAAGAACACAAGACGCAAGAGTTTATACTAGTTCAGGCCACCGATGTGGTGTAATACCATACTCCAGTGTGGTGTGCACTACTAAAAAAAGGGCTATAGATGGGATTGACACTAATGGCGCACCACCTTCTGATACGCCATTAGAGTTGAAACTACTAATGGCGCACCTGGCCCAGGGTGCGCCATTAGTATCAAAAAAATATTTTTTTTAACTAGTGCGTCTGTCCAAACATACTAATGTCGCATCCAGACACAGTGCGCCATTACTAGTTACAACTAGTAATGGCGCACCTGCCGGAAAGTGCGCCACTAATGTTGTTTTTTTATTATATTTTTTATTCCTTTTTTGCAAAACTACTAATGGTGCACTGTTCCACAGTGCGCCATTACTAGTTTAAACTAGTAATGGCGCACTGTGGGACAGTGCGCCATTAGTATTTTTTTTGCAAAACTACTAATGGCGCACCACCAGAAGGTGCGCCATTAGTAACCTAGATTACTAATGGCGCATCCAGAGTTGGTGCGCCATTAGTAAGTGGGCAGCAACAAGATATTTTGGACAGCCTCTCCTACCCACACTCACTTTCCCCCACTTCATTCTCTCCACCTCCTCCTTGTCTCGGGTGCCTCCTCTTTTTCACCTCATTTCCACCATAGATTCATTCAATTTAAGTGGTTAAATTACCTTGTTTTGATAGGTAAGTAAGGGGGGAAGCTATATTTATGTTGTTCTCCCTACAACAATGTGCACATGCACTTTTTATGGCCTAGCTAGATCTATGTATGTTCGTGGTGTTGCATATGTTTGTGGTGTTGCATATGTGTTTGTGTTTGAAGGTGTACCGGTATTTGAAATTCGATAGTTGCCAATATTTTGCCGGAATGTTGATTCATTTCCGTTTCAGCGAGAATTTTGGCATTAAGCATTCTTTTGGTCCTATTTTTAGGGAAAGTCATGCCAAATTTTTTCTTGGTTCTAAAATATCGTTTTGCTCTACCCCGCAGGCGACCATGGTCCGCATGATGACCGAAGGCATCGTGAATAGGTTTTTGAGGTCCGCGAAGGCCGAGATGCTTCAAAAGAACGAGACGGAGATAAGATGTCCGTGTCGAAGATGCAAGCTGAAGAGCCTTATTGCGGACCCGGAATCTGGGCAGGTGCGGGACCACCTGCTCTTGCGTGGTTTCATGGATGGCTATCGGTGGCAAGGTGAGGAAGATGACTACGATGTCGTCCATGGGGGCCGGGCAAGAAATGAGGAAGGGCAGCAAGACAACCACCGCGGCTCGGGCGGGCGAGAAGACGAAGAATCCCCAGGAGATGATCACGACGGTGATGCTGTACACAGTCATCATGTAGAAGATGCAGGACATGATGATGAGGAAGATGCCGGAGCAGTCGACGGGCATGATCATGAAGATGATGATGCCGGCGGAGCAGACGACGCTGGACCATCGATGGGCTGGGTGCAGGACCCTCATATTCAAGAGCTGCTTCTCAAGCAGACGGATAACGCAAGAGCTGCCGCCCGAGAGAAAGCCAAGATGGATCAACTTGAGTTAGACGCGGTTACTCCATTGTATGAAGGATGCAGGCCCGAGGATACCCGCCTGAAAGTAACGCTCATGGCTCTGGAGATGAAGGTAAAACACAAAATGACCGACGCATGCTTCGACGAGAACATGTCATTCTGGCACGAACGTCTTCCCGAGGGGAACAAGTGCCCGACCAGTTTGGAGGAGGCGAAGAAAATCGTGTGTCCTCTGGATTTACCGCACGTGAAATACCATGTGTGCATGAACAATTGCATCATTTATCGGGACGAGCACGCGGAGTCTACCATATGTCCGGTGTGCGGCGTCACTCGATACAAGAAGAGGAAGAAAGCTCCTCGAAAAGTGGTGTGGTACTTTCCGATCACTCCTCGTCTGCAGCGGTATTTCGCGGACCCTAAGGTAGCAAAGCTCCTGCGTTGGCACGCGGATAGGGAGGAGAAGAAGCGAGAAGATGACGCAAATGATCCGGAGATAGATAAAAAAGACAAGATGCTGAGTCACCCTAAGGATGCGAGCCAGTGGCAAGCGTTGAACTTCGAAGACCCAGAATTTGGGAATGATCCAAGGAACATCGTGCTGGGCGCGAGCACCGATGGAGTCAATCCGTTTGGCAGCCAGAGAAGCACACATAGCACCTGGCCTGTGTTTGTGTGGATGTACAACCTTCCCCCCTGGTTGTGCATGAAGAGGAAGTACATTCACATGAGTATGCTAATTGAAGGACCGAAACAACCAGGGAACGACATCAATCTGTATCTGGGGCTGCTGAAAGAGGAGCTTGACACGCTGTGGAAAACGCCAGCCAATACGTGGGACGCCGCAGAGAAAGAATATTTCCCTATGAGAGCCGCGCTGCTCACGACGGTGCACGACTATCTCGGTTACGGATATGTCGCGGGGCAGGTGGTCCACGGATTTTCTGGATGCGTCAGGTGCATGGATGACACAACGTATCGCCAGCTAGATAGAGATCCCGGGTCTTCGAAAACCGTGTTCATGGGACATCGAAGGTGGCTTCGCGACGATGACCCGTGGAGAAAACGCAAGGATCTGTTCGATGGTGAAACCGAACCCCGAGGACGCCCGCGTACGAGGAGCGGCGAGGAAATAGACGAGCTGTTGAAAAATTGGAAAGATTGCCCACTGCCGGGAAAGAAGCAAAAGGCGCCAGAGCCGGGAAAGAAGCGAAAGGCGCCAGAGCCGCTGCTGAAGGTATGGAAAACGAGGTCTGTTTTCTGGGACTTGCCGTACTGGAAGATCCACCGTGTGCCTCACAGCCTTGATGTCATGCATATCACGAAGAACGTGTGCGAGAGTCTGCTTGGTACCCTGCTCAACATGCCAGAGAGGACCAAAGATGGGCCGAAAGCAAGGGCAGACTTGAAATCAATGGGCATCAGGCAGGAGCTTCACGCTATATATGATGATCATGATGATGATGATGATGAGGCGAAGCAGGACACGGAAAGTCGTCGCAAAGGCAAGAAGGCCAAGAAGACCGGAAATGACTACCCTCCCGCGTGCTTCACTCTAAGTCAGGAGGAGATCGAGCAGTTTTTCACCTGCCTCGTAGGAGTAAAACTTCCTTACGGTTACGCGGGGAAGATAAGCAGATACCTAGACCCAGCGAAGCTGAATTTCAGCGGGATGAAGTCTCACGACTGTCATGTGCTGATGACGCAGATACTTCCAGTTGCAATCCGTGGGATCATGGACGCGCACGTCCGTGAAACCCTATTTGGCCTATGCAACTTTTTCGACATCATCTCTCGGAAGTCTGTTGGCGTGAGGCAACTCAGAAGGCTACAGGAAGAGATCGTGGTGATACTATGCGAGCTTGAGATGTACTTCCCGCCCGCATTCTTCGACGTTATGGTGCATCTGCTGGTCCATATCATGGACGATATCATCCAACTCGGGCCGACGTTCCTGCACAGCATGATGCCGTTCGAAAGGATGAATGGTGTCATCAAAGGATACGTTCGCAACATGTCACGTCCAGAGGGAAGCATAGCCAGGGGCTTTCTGACCGAAGAGTGCATCTCCTACTGCACGAATTATCTAGGCATCGAGAACCCCGTTGGTCTGCCCGTCAACAGGCACCTCGGCAGGCTCGCTGGATGGGGTCACCGTGAGGGTCGTCGCGAAATGCATGTCGACTTCGAGGGTCGACTCGCCGACTTTGAAAGAGCAAACCTAGTCGCGCTACAACACATAGACGTGGTCGATCCTTGGGTGGTAGAGCACAAAACCTTTATTAAGAAGACGTACAATGACCGAGGCCAACAGAGGACGGACGGAGATATACTCAAAGAGCACAACTCATGTTTCACGCGTTGGTTCAAGCAGAAGCTTCTGTCGTACCCTTTACATGAGGATTCTTCCGCGGAAGAACAACTCATATTCGCCTTGTCACAGGGCGCCGAGCACAACCTGATGACCTATGAGGCGTACGATATCAACGGCTACACATTCTACACCGAGGCCAAGGACATGAAGAGCGATGGTTATCAGAACTCCGGGGTAACGATGGAATCCTACACCGGTAACGACAAGGACAGATACTACGGAAGGATCGAGGAGATCTGGGAGCTGAGCTACGCTGGAGAGAAGGTCCCGATGTTCCGTGTCAGATGGGCCAAGAGCGTCCTAAAAGAAGACCGGTATTTCACCACCATGGTTATACCCGAAGCCAAATCCAAGACCGCGGGCGCAAACGTCACCGCGAAAAATGAGCCATGGGTACTGGCTTCCCAAGTGGACCAATGCTTCTTCATTACCGACCCGTCAAAGCCCAGTCGTGTTGTCGTGAGGAGAGGCAAAAGGAAGATCATCGGAATGGATGGAGTAGCCAATGAGCAAGACTTCGACAAGTACGGCGACCCGAGGATCGAACATGACGACGATGATGAAGTAGCAGCATACACCACAAGAAGAAGCAGGACCACCCTACCTAAAGGACGTCCGTTCCACAGAAGAACTCCATTTGCGAAAAAGAAGGGCAAGAAGATTGTGAATAGATAGCTAGCTAAGATCGATTGTATTTAAATCGTAGCCTTCATTTCTCGATTGTATTTCATGGGCACTTTTTGAACTATCATGAATATTTTTAAATTTCATGGACACTCGATCTCGATCCCCCTCCATCTCGATCGCTATCCCACCTCGCCAGATCCGGTCCCCCTCGCCGCCGAGCACCCCCCGGTCCACCGGCCGCCGCCGCCGACCCCCCGCACCCTTGATTCCCCTACTCAACCGCCGCCGCCGACCCCCCGCACCCCTCCCCTACTCAACCGCCGCCGCCGACCCCCCGCACCCCGCGCACCCTCCCCCGCTCCACCGGCATTACTGTTTGATGATATTATTTAAAAAATTATTACTGTCTTATAAAAAAATATTACTGTTATGATTTAAACAAGTTTGAACATATTTAAACACAAATAAGTATCAAACAACATTTTAAATGCATAAAAAAATTTGTGGAGCCTAGGAATCGAACCCAGGACCTCCTGGTGTGAGAACTGGCTGTTGACCAGTCGAGCTGGTAGAGGGGACTTGGTGTGGATCAGGTCAGGTGGAAGATAACCTGTTGGCTCGAGCAGAAATCAAAAAAAAAATACTAATGGCGCACCACGGTGAGGTGTGCCATTAGTATGGATGTACTTATGGCGCACCGAGGGGTGGTGCGCCATTAGTATTGTGCCATTGCCCCCATCCATATTTCCTCCCGGCCCCTCCCTATCCCCTCTCTCTCCCTCGCCCTCGCCCTCGATCCCCTTCCCCTCTCCTCTCCCGACGCCGCCCTCTCCTCTCCCGACGCCGCCGCCCCGCCGCCCCTTCGTCCTCGTCTTCCCGCCGCCCCGTCGTCCTCGTCTCCTCGGCGCCGCTCTCCCCGTCGCCCCACCGCCCTCGTTGGACGCCATCGCCCCGCCGCCCTCGTCGCCGGTGGCCCGGACGCCGCCCCGTCCACATCACCGTCGCCGGAGCACCACCACCACCCAGACCTCGTCGCACCACCACCACCCGGACCTCGTCGCCCCACCTCGTCGCCCCGTCCACACCACCGCCCCCATGAGCTCCCCCTCCTCCTCTCCCCTCTCCCCCTCTATTGCTTGCTGCTTGCTGCTTGCTGCTTGCTGCTTGCTTCCTGCTTGCTTATAGTTCACTGATGCTGCTTGCTGCATGCTGAAGAAATTTTTAATTTTTGTTACAATGCTGCTTGCTGCTTGCTGAAGAAATTTTTAATTTTTTTAAAATCTATGTGAGATATTCATAGCCATGAAGCATGTGATTAATAAGCATGCTCTTCAGTGGGAGTCCAGTGGTCAAGCTCGTCTCTCTTCTCGGGAGACCCATTGCTTATCGAATAAACTGATCTACACAATTAGTAACGCAGGCTTACAGTGAAAAACAAAACACAAACAAGCTAATTGTGTAGTGTAGCTTGCCCGGGTGAACCAATCCAAGCTTCTAGTGCAATCACTCCATAGCAACGACACGAGAACCAGGCATCTTAAGCAGAGCAGGCCGAATACATTTTCACCTAATTGAAGGCCTTCGCGTTTCCCACTTAATTGTTGAGAAAAAAGTAGCTCGACACATTCATTGTGCTTTAATATCTATTTTCTGCATCATATCAGGGTGACCAGAGAAATGCACCTACATATATATGCTCCTCCAACATCTTTGTGACACCATATATAGTGGACAATCTCAAGCTGTCACAACATAACTCAGGGAGGCAAGATCTGAACTGAGTTGGCTACCCAACGCTAAGTACACGCATATGCAACAATGTTGTTGTGTGGATCATACATAAACATGAGTACATACATACTACTAGGAGCCTACGAATTAACGTGAGGCATTGGGAACAAGAAAACATGAAGGGCACAAAGTACTTATATATTTTGGAAGCTCTTTGGCAGAATACTTTTTTATCCACTGCCCCTTATCTATCTACATCAGCGGCTGTCACAGAATTGAAGTGAGCGATGGCAGAAAACCCACTGATTGGTCCAAAGGACATTAGTTATTTATAGATCAAATCTGACAAAACAAGGACATTAGTTGGAGGTCACCTTTTTTGGGGTAGTTTTTGTTTGGAGATTGCAAATGTTCCGTATCTACGTTGTTTTGTACTCTCTCTGATCCATTAACAACATCATATTTGTTGTCTAACTGACCTTTTACTGCATGGTCTTCTAACACTGGACTAGTTGTTTTATTCTGATAGTGCTAGTGTTGATTTGGCATTTTACATTGTCTCATGAATTTGTCTTTTCCCCTTGCTGCTATGTGGTGTGGTGAACTCAGACCTGCTTGCTGCTATGTGGTGTGGTGATTTCATACCTATGTGGTGTGATGATGCTGCTGCTGCTGTACTACTTGTGATGATGTTGCTGCTGTACTACTTGTGATGCTGCTGCTAGTTGTGATTTTGTCAAGTGATGCTGCTGCTACTTGTGATCTTCTAAAATGACCCCTTTCTCCTGAAATGTTGATTTATTTCCGTTTCAGTTGAGAAATGGGGCACTCCTAGGTCAAGAAAATTAGCAAAGGTCATGCCCAATTTTCTTGACCTAGAAGGTGCCCGATTCTCAACCGAAATAAAAATTAATTTGCTTTAGTGGTTGGATTAGTTTAGTATTTTTTTCACACACTCAGACACCCTTGCTTGCCATGTGTGTGAGAGAGATAGTGAGAGGAGACAAGAAGAAGGGGGTTAGGAAGATGTTGCCTGCTTATCAAAGCTAACCATCTCCCCCTTTTCACCCCTTTTCCTTTGTCTTTTGTGGGTTGCAAGGAAGCTACTGTCTTAGCTAGCTTAGCTTGTGCACAAAATCCAGTGTTACAATCTAGAAAATTAGCCTGCAAAGATGAGGTCCCATGCTGGCTGTACCACTGCATCATGCAATAGTGCCTTCAAGATCCAAGGCACTATCACAAACATCATAGGCAATTTGACCAAAATCACAACCTTGTATCTTTGCAGCAACCAACTTTCTAGACACACCCCTCAAGAACTAGGTTACCCTGAGAACGTGGACTTGGACCTTAGCAACAATACACTAACAGGTTCTATCCCAAAACACCTAGGCAATATCACAAACATCTCTCAATTGTTCCTTGACAATAACCAACTTTTTGGTGACATTCCTCGAGAATTAGGTTATTTGGTCAACTTAGAGATCTTGTTCCTTGACAATAACCAACTTTTTGACCAAACTTTGTTCCTATTTATAGAGAAACATGGCCAACAACGATGAGGCCGGGGGTTCGGGCGGCAAGAAATTCTGGGAGCTGTCCCAGGAGATGGAGGAACAACCTCACTTGTATGAGGACGCCGCCTTCCCCACCGATCCTGAGACCACTGATGGTACCGCCGAGGATGACCCCACTGATGCCACCACTGATGGTGCCGCCGAGGATGCCACCACTGATGATGGTGGCGCACGCACAAATGGCAGCCAACCGAAGAGGCAACGGAAGGACCGGCGCCCGACCGTGCTCCGCACCCTCAACGAGGAAGTTACTGAAGTGGACTCCAACGGGAATCCAACGGCGCCCGAACGAATAGTCAAGGGGTACTCGCTTCAGCTCGGGTGCATTCTCCGGAGCACCGTCTCGATCAACACCGAGAACCTCAGGCATCCTGACCGAGGGAATTTGCGCAACCTCCTCTTCACGAAGCTGCACGAACGATACAAGTTCCCCGCTGAATTTGAAAACACAAGCCTCAAAGGGAATAAAGTGAACAGTGCTGCCCTCACGAAGATGAGCACGGCCCTGTCTACTTGGAAAAGCAATGTGAAGAGAATGATCGAGAAAGGTGAGAGTTATGAGAAGATCAAGGAGAAAAATCCTTCGATCACCGAAGATGACTACAACGACTTCAAGATCAATTGCTCGAGCACCGCAAGCTCCGAATCAAGTAAGTGGGGGAAAGAAATGCGGGAGCTGAACTTAGGGGAACACACACTCGGTCCCGGCGGTTACAGAGTGGCGGAGCCTATATGGGACAAGGAGGAGGCGGACCGTGCCGAGCAAGGCCTACCGCCCCTCTTCGATAAATACGGTGACAAGCAGACCAGGAACTTTGTCAGGGCCCGGTACAAGAAGGACCCGAAAACAAAGGAGCTTACCACGGATCCGAAGACCAGGGCGCTTGAGCTTGTTCTGGTAAGGAATACACCCCCGCGTAATTAGCTCCATATGGTTGCATTCTAATTAATGAAGCCAAATTTCTAAATGGTTCACATTCCTTCCGCAGGCGACTGAAAGCAGTAGCGCGGGGTCGACTAAGAGCAACCCTTGGGACACCACTCTAAATAGGGCGTTGAATGTAATGAAGAACAAGGATAAGCTCAGTAAGCCGACGTCAGCTGGTCGTGTGGCCGGCAAAGGCTTGTCGACAAAATGGTCGTCATACTATAACACTGGTGGGCGAAAGGAGAAAAAGACCAGCTCGGAAAGCCAGGCGCGCGAGGTTCAAGAACTCAGGGCACAGGTGGCGCGGATTCCGGAGATTGTCCAAGAGCAAGTGCAACAACAACTCGGAGCGACGATCACCGCCATTGTGCCTACCTTGATCCAGGGGATTAGTGCGTGGATTGCGGGCGGCCAACAGGGGCCGCCCCCGATTCCTAGCTTCACGGCCAGCAACTCGCAGAACGCGATGGCGGGGCCATTGGTGTCTCCGGCGGAGGCGGCATTGGTGTCTCGCGGACGCGGCACGGGAGCTTAATGCACCCGGGTGTACGTCGGCCGGCACCTCTGCAGCAAGCGGCCCCTCCGTCAACTACACGCCCGCCGTTGGCGGTGCCTCGACATTAGCCGAGCTCGACGCCATCATCACGATAACTAATTAAGCCTCTCTCGGCCGAGGACTTCATCTCCTTGCCTTTGACTGGGCATCCCTGACGCCCTAGATGTTTTCGCAGGGCGCCGCCGATGTTCTGTGCACTCTCCTGCACTTCGTGAACAACAAGTTGGTCGATGTCGCCAAGGGCAAAATCGTTCAACCGGGCAACCCCTTGTTCCACGGTACCCAAATGCCACCCAACTTGTTTAGGGTTCAACTGGTTCGGGTGCTGCCAGGCTGCGACGAGTTGTTACCTCCGATTCAACCCGTCGGGGCCGACGATGATGACGTGATGACCCTCAGCGCTTGCCTGAGCTGGCCCCTGCTTTGGCCGAAGAGCCAGATTCGTTTGGGGGCGGGGGACATGACCCCAAAGACAACACCGCCAGTCGTGCCGCCGCCAAGTCGGCCCCACGGCAAGACCACCGCAACGGTGCCGGACATCCCTATGCCACTGGATCCAAACATGCATATGGCACAGGATCAGAACGACGACAACGACGATACATTTGCCAACGTCGATCAGTACTTTGCCGATCATGGGTACGGTGGCGACTTCATG
The DNA here is from genome assembly GCF_018294505.1 of Triticum aestivum. Classification (NCBI taxonomy): domain Eukaryota; kingdom Viridiplantae; phylum Streptophyta; class Magnoliopsida; order Poales; family Poaceae; genus Triticum; species Triticum aestivum. The sequence goes on along the minus strand of NC_057809.1, from coordinate 314,816,945 downwards.
GGGCCTCCTTCTCAAGAACCCAACCCAACAAAAGACGTGCGCGATCTAGCTGGTACCGCGGAGAAGCCAAGTTGCAACAGGCGTCGTCTGCAGTTCAGCTCTCAGGAGACGCCTCCAGCTGCCGACTTCACCGAGCCTCAGATAGGCGAGGTGCGAAATATGATCAGCCCCAACACACTCAAGAAGGCGGTCTGTGAGCAGAACTCGGTCCCATTACAGGAGAAGAAGAAGGCACGCAAAAGAAAGACTAACAAGGGTGCGGGCCAGCCGGCACCGAGTACGATCCGTGCTCAGGACGGGCCACCTTCACCTGAGGATATCTCGAGGAGGGTGCATGTGGCGGGTAGGCCGATGCTACCGAGAAATATGCTCGATGCTGCAACCGGTGCTATGCGGAGTCTGCATGACAGTGTTCTTTCTTTGGAGAAGCGGCGTCTCGGAGAGAAGGATGTGGCATACCCGGTTTTCGCGGCCAAGGTGCCAGAGGGCAAGGGCTTTGTGGATAACTCCATCGGGGGTACGATCGTCCTGCGGTTTGATGACATCCATGCTATGTTGAACCTTCATCCGCTGCACTACACCTTCGTTCGGCTATTTTCGCTGAGTATGGAGATGCGGATCATTCGCGACAAGACCCCGGACATCGTGATAGTCGACCCCTTCTACATGCGTGCCAAGATCTTGGGCAGCGCTGGGGACCGGCAAGTCGCGAGTTCTTACCTCGAAGGCGTCATTCTGGCAAACCAAGATAAGGATAACTTCCTCGTGCCTTACTTTCCCGAGTAAGTCCTCCCCTCAACCGCCCCGTAACATATGAATTCTTAGATTTCGATCGTTTTTCTTTTAACATTCCGTGTTTTCTGCAGTGACACACGTTGCACGCTCATCCTCCTAAGCCCCAAATATTCCATGGCCACGTATTTCGACCCGGACCATCAGTCGAACGTAGACTACACAAATGTCAAGAAGGTTCTTGATGATGTTCTCCCCGGCTACGTCAAATCTGGAGGCACCTTCACCAGGCCTATTCGTAAGTACGGCAAGCACGTGTTCTCCCACAATACGACGTTCTGCTGCGTCAAGCAGCCGCCTGGCGGTCAGAAGGGTGCCTACTACGCCATCCATCACATGCGGGCGATCGTACGGGACCATCATCAACTTCTGCTACCGAGTAGACTCAAAGATTGGGCCGCGAGCGTGTCGGCAATCCAGGACGCGGACATCAGACAAGAATTCTTTCGCATCCAGTCGGAGTTTGCGAAAATCATCCATCAAGATGTCCTTCGTACCTCGGGGCAGTTCTACCTCAGAAATCAACCGTCCAACAGTGACATCGACACAATCCTACAAATGCAGGCTCACAACGCCCGTTCTTTCATGACTCCCACGATAGACGGCGGCTTCATCCACGCTCCGGTCCCTTGAGTCGAGTCGAAAGCAGTGATGCTGTGTCTAGTTCTGAAACATCGATTGGCTCATGTTGTAATTAAACTTTAATGAACTTGTAGTATGTCTCTTTGGTTTCGAGAGTCGTTCAACTTAAGATGTAATCGATGCTATTAATGTCTTGCTTTTCTCTTCCGATCGTTCTGTTATATACTTATATATTGCTTATGTATTGTCTGTGAATTGGTACTAACGTTTCGTTTGGCTACTGCCTAGCGATGCCGTGGTATGTCGTGTACAAGGGTAAGGTTCCGGAGTCTACGACGACTGGGAGGAGTGTCGGAGACAGGTTCACCGATTCAGCGGTAACAGTTACAAAGGGTACGCCACTAGGGCCGAGGCCGAATCTAGATACACCCGCTATCTAGCGGGAGAGGGGAGGGAGCGTTGGAGGAACCGGATGAAGACGAGTTTCATCGTGATGATGCTCATCATGATGACCGCAGCTCTCTTCTATGTGATGGTAGTTTAGATGATCGATATCGACTTGTAATGTGAAGACAAACTCGCGGTCTCGAGACTTGTAATATAATGTTCTATCTTTGTTCGGTCTTTTCAATTCGGAGACTAATATGATGAATTGTATTCGGAGACTAAAATGATGAATTGTATTCAGAGACTAATCTTCTATTGTATTCGATGAATCTGTTGTTGATGTGTGTTGTTTATATTTTGTCCAATTATACATTTTGTAACCTGTGCAAAAAACAGAAAATAAAAAAATAAAAAAAAACCTAATATTCATACTAATGGCGCATCACATCATAGTGCGCCATTAGTATGCCAAAGGATACTAATGGCGCATCATTAAACAGTGTGCCATTAGTATGCCGAAGTTACTAAGGGCACATCTTTTTGTCGTGCGCCATTAGTATGCCAAAGCACCTGGGTATACATGGTCCCCTGGGAGGCATACTAATGGCGCACTGTTGTATATACTAATGGCGCATCTGAGGTGCGCCATTAGTATACCAGATACTAATGGCGTGCTACTAATGGCGCACCACTAATGCGCCATTAATGGCCAAATTAGGTGCGCCATTAGTAGGCCTTTTCCTAGTAGTGGTGGTGGAATTCCTCTTGGGCTGAGGATGAATAGTTACAAGGGAAGAACAACCTCTAGAGGAGAGGTGCCCTTGTGCTCGGCGAGTGTGGTGGCTTTGGTGGAATGGATCTGGTCCAAGATGAGGTTGCCCCTCTCTACGGTGGAGGCTAGTCCTATTTATAGAGGCCGGGTCCTCTTCCCAAATATTAGGCGGGAAGGGATCCCACAACGGCCAATTTGAAGGGGGACAACTAGTACAAGCTATCTTGACAAAAGTAGTCTTCATCTGCCAAAGGCTTTGGTGGTGACGCCGTCTTGGGCTCCACGGTGACCTCCGTCTTGCTGTCCTACTGGTATTGTTCTTGTTGCACCGATATGGAAACCTTTGCCTGATGCCTCGGGACTCCTCGCCTACGCTTGCCTCTTTAGCACCAAAGAGGAAACGAGGACACTGCGCGCTGGCGCCCGCCTGGCTCCGGTCATCATGGCTTGCATCACACAAACCTCGCGAGGTGTCCCTTGCCTTGATCTCTCCGCCCCTCGCGAGCCAGCTTGGTGAGGCCGCCCCTGAGGAGGTCTTGCATCGTCCGCCTTGCAAGGCTTGGCCCCTCGCGAGGGTCTTGAGTGTTTGCTGGTGACGAGGGCCGTATAGGGCTGCTGATGGAGCCACGCTATGGGCAGCAGGCAGGCAAGTCTGGGGACCCCCGTTCCCAGAACGCCGACAGCCGCTTCATCCAACAATACCGCCGAATCAAAGAAAGACTTTGGTGGTAAGCAGTATGACTATTATCGCCCACAACTCTTTGTGTTCTACTCATGCATATATCATCTACGCATAGACCTGGTTCGGATGCCACTGTTGGGGAACGTAGTAATTCAAAAAAATCCTACGACCATGCAAGATCTAACTAGGAGATGCATAGCAATGAGAGGGAAGAGTGTGTCCACATACCCTCGTAGACCGAAAGCGGAAGCGTTTAGTAACGCAGTTGATGTAGTCGAATGTCTTCACGATCCAACTGATCCAAGTACCGAACGTACGACACCTCCGTGTTCAGCACACGTTCAGCATGATAACATCCCTCGAGCTCTTGACCTAGTAGAGGGTCCAGGGAAAGTTCCGTCACCACGACGGCGTGGTGACAGTGGTAGTGATGTGATCCGCGTAGGGCTTCACCTAAGCACTACGACAATATGACCGAGGTGGTAAACCGTGGAGGGGGGCAGCGGACACGGCTAAGACAATTGATGTTGTGCCTTTCAGGTGCCCCTCGCCCTCGTATATAAAGGGGAGAGGAGGAGGTAGCCGGCCCAAGGGGGTGCGCCAAGGGGTGTCCTACTTGGACTCCTAGTCCAAGTAGGATTTGTCCCCCCTCCTTCCAACTAACGGAAAGGGGAAAGGGGAAAGAGGGAGAGGGAGAAGGAAAGGGGGGCCGCGCCCCCCAACCCTAGTCCAATTCAGTTTGGGCTTGGGGGGTGCCTGTAACACCCTCGATGCGACTATAGCTCCCACGTGTCGAGGCACGACTTAGAGACATAATCGCATTGAAGGCATATGTCGCAAGTTAGGCAATCTTCACAACATCCCATTTAATATTATTAATAAAGAAGAGATAACATTGTTGGCTTACACTCGCCACGTCAATCAAGTACATAAATAACATTACATCATCCAAACACTCATGGCCCGACTACGGCGCCAAAATAAAAGAGAACCCCAACAAGCGACAATGGTCCCGTTCACCCCCAACTAGGCACCACTACTGATCATCGGGAAAGGAAACATAGTAACGTTGAGAGTCTTCGTCGAACTCCCACTTGAGCTCATACGCGTCTCTTGGAGCGGAATCATCAGGCCCTGCATCTGGTGTAATAGTAATCTGTGAGCCACAGGGACTCAGCAATCTCGCGCCCTCGCGATCAAGACTATTTAAGCTTGTAGGTAAGGCAAGGTAAAATATAGGTGGAGCTGCAGCAAGCGACTAGCAAGTATGGTGGCTAACTTATCCGCAAAAGAGAGTGAGAAGAGGAGGCAAAGCGCGAGCGAAAAACTACAGAGCAACCTACGCAAACATTACTCCAACACCGTGTCCACTTCCCGGACTCCGCCGAGAAGAGGCCATCACGGTAACACACTCAGTTGATTCATTTTAATTAAAGTAAGGTTCAAGTTATCTACAACCAGACATTAACAAATTCCCATCTGCCCATAACCGCGGGCACGGCTTTCGAAAGTTCAAGACCCTATAGGGAAGTCCCAACTTAGCCCATGACAAGCTCTCATGGTCAACAAAGGAATAGACCTCCTCCCAAGATGTTCCGATCAGACTCGGTATCTCGGTAATTCAAGACACTTCGACAGGTTAAAACAAGACCAGCAACACCGCCCGAATGTGCCGACAAATCCCGATAGGAGCTGCACATATCTTGTTCTCAGGGCACACTCAGATGAGACATCCTATGACTAAAACCAACCCTCAAGTTGCCCCGAGGTGGCCCCGCAGTCTACTCGGTCGGACCAACACTCAGAGGAGCACTGGCCCGGGGGGTTAAAATAAGATGACCCTCGGGCTCCGGAAACCCAAGGGAAAAATAGGCTAGGTGGCGAATGGTAAAACCAAGGTTGGGCATTGCTGGAAAAGCTTCAATCAAGGCGAACTATCAAGGGGTTCCCGTTATAACCCAACCGCGTAAGGAACGCAAAATCCGGGAACATAACACCGATATGACGGAAACTAGGGCGGCAAGAGTGGAACAAAACACTAGGCGAGAGGCCGAGCCTTCCACCCTTTACCAAGTATATAGGTGCATTAAAAGATGTTCCAACAAGTAAATAAAAGATGTTCCAACAAGGAACGGCCTTCAATCTTCACCTGCAACTAGCAACGCTATAAGAGGGGCTGAGCAAAGTGGTAACATAGCCAATCAACGGTTTGCTAGGACATGGTGGGTTAGAGGTTTAACATGGCATATTTGGGAGGCTTCAAAGCAAATGGTAGGCATCATAGCAATGGCATAGCAAAAGAGCGAGCAAACTAGCATAGCAAAGATAGTAGCGATTTCGAGGGTATGATCATCTTCCCTGCACAGTTGTCAGAGTTTACTGGATCCTCGAAAGCAAACTCAACGGGCTCATCGTTATCGAACTCGTCTCCCGGCTCTACCCAAACAAGACAAACAAGCAACAAGGATACAATCAACCACGTGGAAGAACCAAACAAGACGATGCGATGATGATATGCTATGCGGGAGGCGATGCGGGATGGAAAATGCAAGATATGATAGGAAACGCATGAACCTGGCCTCAACTTGGAAAACCAAGTATGCCACGGGAAAGATGAGATGAAATCGCTTGAAAACGATATAAAGAACGCCGGAATCGGAGTTACGGTTTGGAAATGGCAAGCGATTCAAATATGACACCGGTCTGCGATTTACAGCAAGTAGGCATCTAAATGCAACGAAATGAACATGCTACAGCACCCAAACATGACAACAAAATACATGGCAGGGATGCACATAAGATTCTTAACAAAAGTCTAGCACTGAGCTACGGCCAATTCATCCATTAACAGATTCAAACAAGCATGACAAAAATGCATATGACAAACAGATCTCAGACTTAGTGAAATTAACACTTGTCTGGAATTTCAGATCAGGTAGCACTCTTCGGAGCAACAAAATTACATGCTACAGGACCTGATCATGGCAAAGTAAATCATGGCATGGAGCTACTCAAAGAGCTTAACAAAAGTCCCTTAGTGACCTTGAGCCAAACGGGATCAGAAAATACAATTGCAAGCATGTGAAAAACTGACACATGCTGAAATATAACTCAAGTAGGCATGTTTACGAGCTCGATGCACTCACTACGGTGCAAGTCATGGCAAGAAAAGCATACATCCATCAAGAAGGAACAAAATGCAAGCTAGACATGGCAAGAACAATAGCATAGCATGCATGGATCAACTACAACATCACCGGCAAAATTGCAAACAAGTTGACAATCTGCCCAGATTCACAAAGTAGCAAAAGTAGAGCTCGATTGACTCAAGCTAGGGTGCTCCATAATTGAAAAAAAAAAGACATGGATGGATAGAGCACTACAAAATTAACAAAACTCCCTTACTGATCATCCTCAAAAGAGGCACGGATCACTAGGAAACAACAAGAACATATGGCATCATGAGATGAACAGCTCCAGGACTTGGTGAGAATACTAAGTCCCTGAAAACAGAATTAGCAAGTGCACCACTTTGCAAGCTTGCACAAGTCACCACACACATCACAAAAATACATAAGTTGCACCTCTGGAAATATGACAAAACCCTTAACAAAACACATGTAGAGCATCAGGGCATAGCATGCACACATTAATCATGGCAAAAATGACAAAAAACTAAACCGAGTAGCAGATCTGACAATTAACTCAAGTAGCCCTCTTCTAACAGCAGTTAGGGCATCAAGATGAGCTCAAATGAAAATGATGCAATGGAATGAAATGATGTACTCTCTGAGATGAACATTTTGATATGCTATATGCATGAATCGGAGCTACGGATGCAAAGTTATGGAGCTACGAACATGTGCACATGGACTGAAAATATCAAGGACTTGGAAGAAATTTCGACCTCCGGATCTAGGGTTGACCCGGCACGCGAACCGAGGCGGTGGCGCTGCTTGCCGGAGATGGCGCGGACGGCGGTCGGAGTGGAGGGGATCGCCGGATCCAGAGGGAGAGGAGGAGCACGGAGTGGACGACGGCGGCGGCGCGCTCCGGCCGGCGCGGGCGAGTGCGGCGGCGCGGCGGAGGGACGGCGCCGGGCTGGAGGAGCTGCGGTGGCGCGGCGCCGGCGCGGGAGCTGGGCGGAGCGGGCAACGGCGTCGGGGAAGATGGCGTGGGCGGCCGGGCGCTGCCTCTGGCCCGGATCGGCGGCGGGAGGGCCGCGCGCGGGCCAGTCGGTCCGGCGCGGGCGAGGCAGCATTGATGTGGGCGCGGCGGCGGCGGGCCAGTAGGATGGCGACATGTGGCGGCGGCGGGGGAGGAACCGGACGTGTCCGTCGGTGCAGACCTTGTCCGGCGGCGCGCGAGGGGATTGTAGGGTTTCGAGGAGGAAGGAGATCCGAAAACGGAGGGGATCTATTTATAGCCATAGAGGGAGCTAGGATAGTCCAAATGAGGTGCGGTTTTCGGCCACGTGATCGTGATCGAACGCTCTAGATGATGGAGCAGAGTTAGGTGGGTTTTGGGCCAAATTGGAGGAGTGTTGGGATGCAACACACACGAGGCCTTTTCGGTCCCTCGGTTAACCGTTGGATTATCAAACGAAGTCCAAATGATACGAAACTTGACAGGCGGTCTACCGGTAGTAAACCAAGGCCGCTTGGCAAGTCCCGGTCCAATCCGGAAATGTTTAATCCCCACACACAAAAGAAAGCTAGAAATGGCCACCGGAGGAGAACGAAGCGCCGGAATGCAAAACGGACAACGGGGAAAATGCTCGAATGCATGAGACGAACACGTATGCAAATGCAATGCACATGATGACATGATATGAGATGCATGACAACGACAACAACACACGGAGACAAAGAGCCAAACCCGAGGAAATAAATAAACTTAACGCCGGAAAAGGAAAGAGTTGGAGTACAAATAGGGAAAGTTATATCCGGGGTGTTACAGTGCCCCACCTCTTTGGAAGCCTCCCTCTTTCCACTATGGCCCAATAGGCCCATTAACTTTCCCGGGGGGTTCTGCTAACCTCCCGGTACTCCAAAAAATCCCTGATCTTCTTCAAAACCATTCTGGTGTCCGTATATAACCATCCAATATATCAATCTTTACCTCTCGACCATTTCAAGACTCCTCGTCATGTTCGTGATCTCATCCTGGACTCCGAACAAACTTCGGTCACCAAAACACGTAACTCATAATACAAATCATCATCGAACGTTAAGCGTGCGGACCCTACGGGTTCGAGAAATATGTAGACATGAACGGGACACATCTCCGATCAATAACCAATAGCGGAACCTGGATACTCATATTGGTTCCTACATATTCTACGAAGATCTTTATCGGTCAAACAACATAACAACATACGTCATTCTCTTTGTCATCGGTATGTTACTTGCCCGATATTTCATCATCAGTATCATCATACCTAGTTCAATCTTGTTACCGGCAAGTCTCTTTACCCGTTCTGTAATGTATCATCCCGCAACTAACTCATTAGTCACATTGCTTGCAAGGCTTATAGTGATGTGCATTACCGAGAGGGCCCAGAGATACCTCTCCGATACTCGGAGTGACAAATCCTAATCTCGATCTATGCCAACTCAACAAACGCCATTGGAGACACCTGTAGAGCATCTTTATAATCACCCGGTTACATTGTGACGTTTGATAGCACACAAAGTGTTCCTCCAGTATTCGGGAGTTGCATAATCTCATAGTCAGAGGAATATGTATAAGTCATGAAAAAGCAAGAGCAATAAAACTAAACAATCATTATGCTAAGCTAACGGATGGGTCTTGTCCATCACATCATTCTCCAATGATGTGATCTCGTTCATCAAATGACAACACATGTCTATGGTTAGGAAACTTGACCATCTTTTATTAACGAGCTAGTCAAGTAGAGGCATACTAGGGACACTCTTTTTGTCTATGTATCCACACATGTACTAAGTTTCTGGTTAATACATTTTTAGCTTGAATAATAAACATTTATCATGATATAAGGAAATATAAATAACAAATTTTTTATGGCCTCTAGGGCATATTGCCTTCAGGCGCCGCCCTGTCGCGTTGTCAACATGGTCAACAAACAAGAGGAATCAGGAGAGGACTATACGTGGAGAGGATGACGGTAGGGGCCCACCATGTCCATGGCCGTACGCAAGGAAGTTCCTCATTTTTTGTTATATATACTCCATTGTCAGCATATAGAAAAACAAAATGCTTCCTCCTAGTGGTTTCCTGACATCTGGGACCCACGACATTGTCAGCGTATATAGTCAATAGACAAGAGAACAACACAAGATCGGCTGACACCTGGGATGTAGCTGCTCGAGTAGTATTTTTTTGTTATTTTTGAGACGGAGCAGGGTTTCAACTGGGTTGTGGCTCGTCTAGCCCAGGCTTATATTTTACGTTCACCACATGACCAGCCCAGCTATTTTTTCTTTGTGAAAATCAGCCCGATTTATTTTTTGAAGAATACCTAATCCAGGCCTACTTATTTTTCTACGCCCTGATGGGCTGCAACTCTTTCAAGATGGCTGCAAATCTTGAAAATAATATGAAATGGGATGTAAATACAAAAATCAGATAACAAATTGGCAATTACTATATAGTTTCGAATTTTTTGCACATTTCCAGATTCCAATTTCACTTGGGTTTAACCTAATTTAAATATATCTTCAAAGTACTTTAAATCTGGCTCCACATTTTGGTATTAAAAATAGTTTGGACCCCACAGAAATATGCGAAATTTCATTTAAATTTTTAACCCTGGCCCTGGCCAACAAAAAAGGACTGCATTAAATTGCATAAGAAGTTGCAATGAGCTGTAAATTATTACAAAAATAGGGAATGGTCTGAATTGTGGGCCTATTAAGTTGATGCGTATGCAAGATTTTTTTTACTTATTATATTTGTCAACAAATGATTCTAGCAGACGTAATCGTTGGATGTTAATCCAACGGCCGTCGTGCTTCTTCAATCTCTGATCTTCTTGCTCCAGCCGCCAAATCCAGCGCCGACGGGGCCGCCTGCTCCCGCCTCCCGTGGCCGGTTGTGCTATCGCGCAGGACTCACCGCCCCTACTACTCCCACCGCTGTCCAGGCCATCCCTCCACTCACCCACATCCCTCCACTATTGTGGCTTCGCCGCCTCCGGGTCATTCCCTTCCTGGGTCTCGCCGTCGTCTGTCACGCTGGTGTTCTTGGCATGGCGTGGTCAACATTGTTGACAAACAATAACATCGGAAGAGGGATGTACATGGAGAGGTTGACAGTTTGTCGCTGGAAACCACGGAGACCTATGGGAACAGAAGGCCCCTTGCTAGTTCGGTAGGGGGACATTGTGTTGCGCAAAGAGAAGACGAGAGTGGGGCAGCATGGCAGAGATCACGCAGGCAATTTTACCTAGGTTCGGGCCGCCGTGAGGCATAAAACCCTACTCCTAGTTTGGTGAATTGATGGTGGAAAGGTGGTGGTGGAGCGTAGTACACTTGCCAGGCAGGGGTTGCATCAGGGCGGCAGTGGCCACGCGCGTATGAGGGTGTGAGTTTTCTGATATGGCTCCAACGTACCTATAATTTTTGATTGTTCCATGCTATTATATTATCATTCTTGGATGTTTTATAAACATTTTATTGTCCTTTTATATCATTTTTCGTAACAACCTATTGACATAGTGCCAAGTGCCAGTTGCTGTTTTTTGCATGTGTTTTACATGCAGGAAATCAATATCAAACGGAGTCCAAACACCTTGAAACTTTTTGTTGATTTTTATAGACCAGAAAACCACCAATGGGCCAGAGCAGCACCTGGGGGTGCCCCGAGGGGGGCACAACCCACCAGGGCGCACTTGGGGGCCCAGGCGCGCCCAGGTGGGTTGTTCCCACCTTCATGGCCTCCTTCACCCCCTCTTCGCCCTATAAATTATCAAATATTCCAAAATCCCTTGGGGTTAACCCAGATCAGAAGTTCCACTGCCGCAGGGCTCTGTAGCCACCGAAAACCAACCTAGACCCTGTTCCGGCACCCTGCCGGAGGGGGGAATCATCTCCGGCGGCCATCTTCATCATACCGGCGGCCACCACGATGAGGAGGGAGTAGTCCACCCTCGGGGCTGAGGGTTTGTACTAGTAGCTATGTGTTTAATCTCTCTCTCTCTCTCTCTCATGTTCTTGAGATTTCACGATCTTGATGTATTATGGGATTTGTTGTGGCGATGATATGGTGTTTTCCCCTCTCTATCTTGTTGCGATGAATTGAGTTTTTTCCTTTGAGATTCCCTTGTTATCGGATTGAATAATTTTATGTATTTGAGAACACTTGATATATGTCTTGCAATTGAATACTCGTGGTGACAATGGGGTATCGTATTGATTCACTTGATATATGTTTTGGCACTCTACTCGCGGATTCCCGAGGTGGCATTGGGGTAATCTATGCATAGGGGTTGATGCACGTTCTTGTCTTTGTTTCTCCGATAGAAATCTTGGGGCACTCTTTGAAGTTATTTGTGTTGGATTGCTCAATTATGAATCTGAATTTGCTTTGGTGTTATTTTAGTATGAACTCTTCGTTAGATCTATCGGAAAGAGTAGCTTCGTGTTATTTTAGTACGAACTCTAGGATAGATTGATCGGAAAGAATATCTTTGAGGTGGTTTCGTACCCTACAAAAAATTTCGTCTTATGTTCTCCGCTAGATAGGAACTTTGGAGTCATTTTTCGTTGCACTTTGAGGGACGGTTATATGATCCAATTAAATTAGCACTGCTGAGAGATTGCACTAGTGAAAGTACGGACCCTAGGCCTCATTTTCAAGGATTGCAATACTGTTTTTGTGCCCGTTTACTATTTTCTACCTTTCGTTTTTATTTATTCCGATTATAAAAATATATTTCTGCCATCAATATTACACTTTTATCACCATCTCTTCGCTGAACTAGTGCACCTATACAATTTGCCATTGTATTGGGTGTGTTGGGGACACAAGAGATTTCTTGTATTTGGTTACAGGGTTGTTTGAGAGAGACCATCTTCATCCTACACCTCTCATGGATTGATAAACCTTAGGTCATCCACTTGAGGGAAAATTGCTACTGTCCTACAAAACTCTGTGCTTGGAGGCCCAACACGAGTCTACAAGAATAAAGGTGCGTAGTAGACATCAAGCTCTTTTTCGGCGCCATTGTCGGGGAGGTGAGTTCTTGAAGGTATATCTTTAGATCTTGCAATTGAATCTTTTAGTTTCTTGTTTTATCACTAGTTTGTTTTATAAAAGAAAACTACAAAAAATGGAATTGAGGTTGCATCATATTATTGATCATCTTTATAATATCTTTCTTGAAAATGTTGGATCAGAAAATTGTTCTCAATTGTTAGAAGAATTCAATAAAATGTTTGGCACAAAATATTTGAATGATAAGCATGATTGAAATGTTGTTAGTATGAATTCTTCAAATATCCATGATGCTAATGATATGCAAAGCCATAAGCTTGGGGATGCTATATTTGATGAATATGATATTTTTAGTCCCCCAAGTTTTGATGAGAAATTTATTATGATGATTGCATGCCTCCTATTTATGATGATTATATTGATGAGCGTGGATTTGAAGAGGTCATGACATTATTTAATGATGAATCCACCATTTCGGATGAGGGTTCAATTGACTACGAGGACAAGGTTGCTATCTATGATGATTATGGTGATGACATGTATTCTATATTGAATAATGATAACCATGAAACTTGTCATCATGATTTTAATTTTCAATCACATGACAGTTATTTTGTTGAGTTTGCTCCCACTACTATTGATGAGAATAAATTTTCTTATGTTGAGAGTAATAAGTTTTCTATGCTTTTGTGTCATGAAAAGAATGCTTTATGTGATGGTTATATTGTTGAATTTCTTCATGATGCTACTGAAAATTACTATGAGGGAGGAACTTATGCTTGTAGGAATTGCAATAATATCAAGTTTCCTCTCTATGTGTTGAAAGTTTTGAAGTTATGCTTGTTTTGCCATCCTATGCTAGTTGATTCTTGTTCCCATAAGATGTTTTCTCACAAAATCCCTATGCATAGGAAGCGGGTTAGACTTAAATGTCCTTGCTATGGGCTTCATGATGCTCTCTTTATGTTTCAATTCTTATCTTTTATGCGAGTATCATTGAAATCATCATGCCTAGCTAAAAGGCATTAAAGAAAAGCGCTTGTTGGGAGAAAACCCAATAATTTTACCTATTTTTTATGTGTTCACATGATTAGGCTACTGTAGTAATCATGTTTTATTGCTTTTGTTTCAATGAAGTGCCAAGTAAGACCTTTGGGATGGCTTACGGTGATAGTTGATTTGATCTTGCTGAAAAACAGAAACTTTTCTGCTCAGGAAAACAATTCTCATTTTTAACAGAAGCGTGATAAAATGATGATTATTTTTTCAGAAGATTCAAAGACAAATTTCCCAGGTTTTTCTATTTTTTCAGAATTTTTGGAGTAGCGTAAGTATGGTTGGAGTACAGATTACTACAGACTGTTCTGTTTCTGACAGATTGTGTCTTCAATGCATATTTTGTTTGTTTTCAAATTTCCATGGCTTATATTGCTCAATATAAATTGTGGAAATGATATTCCACAGTAGGAATTGTGTGAGAACAATTATGAATCTTCTCCTTGACAGTACCAAAAGTGAAATGGTTTGCTCTTTATCATACTAACCTATCTCACAAAGTTCCATTCAGTTTTGTGTGATTGAAGTTTTCAAGTTTTGGGTTAGATGTAGATATGAGGAGAATAAGGAGTGACAATACCCTAAGCTTGGGAATGCCCAAGGCACCCCAATGTAATATTCAAGGAATATCCAAGCAACTAAGCTTGGGGCATCCCCTCTTTCATGTCCAACATTACCGGTAACCTCACATGGAGCTATGTTTTCATTCGTCACATGATATGAGTTTTACTTGGAGCATCATTTTATTTTTTAGGATTTTATTTATGTTATTTAAAATAATGTTTTCTATCTTTATTTCAATAAAAGTGGCAATGATAGCCTTTACCATGCTTATTTTAAAAGTCTACATGTTGTTGTTTGAAAACAGAAAGTTTACCGCTGTTGCAAAAATTCCCTAGAAAAGTTAGAATGTGATAAAATGCTGATTTTTTTTGCATATTAAGCTATGATAAATTTTATACAGTGCGGTAAATTTTGATAACTTTTGGAGTTATGGAAGTATTGATACTCTAGCATTCTTTACAGACTGTACTATTTTGGCAGATTGCTGTTATGTTTGCATTGTTTGCATATGTTTGCTTGTTTAGTGATTCTATTCGAGGATAGGAGTATTAAATATGAAGAGGAATTTAGTGTGCAATGTTGAATAATAATTTTAGTGATTTGCTACAGTACAGAATGATAAGGTTTTTGCATTGGTTTATACTAACTTATCTCACGAGTCCTTGTTGAGTTTTGTGTGGATGAAGCTTTTGAGATTTAGGAAAACCGTGACATGAGAGGAATTATGGAGACACAAAATCTCAAGCTTGGGGATGCCCAAGGCACCCCAAGATAATATTGCAATAAGTATCAAGCATCTAAGCTTGGGGATGCCCAGGTAGGCATCTCACCTTTCTTCAACAATTATCGGTTAGTATCAGTTGAGCCTAAGTTTTTGCTTCATCACATGATGTGTGCTATCCTTGGATTGTCATTTTATTTTGTTTTGCTTGGTGTTTTAATAAAGTACTTAGATCTGAAAGTTTTTAAATGAAATAGAGTCCTCAAATAGTTCCCTGGGAGGCTAAGTAAGCGGCATTCACATCCCGTCAATGAAGCTCTTTTCTATGGAACTGCTCTAGTGCTTCACTTATATCTTTTTGAGCACGGTGTCCTTTAGTATTTTTGAAGAAATTATCTCTAGCTTCACCTAAATTAATTTGAGAGAAAGAAATATTATGCTCATGA
The DNA here is from genome assembly GCF_018294505.1 of Triticum aestivum. Taxonomy (NCBI): domain Eukaryota; kingdom Viridiplantae; phylum Streptophyta; class Magnoliopsida; order Poales; family Poaceae; genus Triticum; species Triticum aestivum. The sequence continues at coordinate 314,801,745 of NC_057809.1, read as the reverse complement.
TCTTCACTTATATTTGTTTGAGCTTATCAAAAGCAACACATGAAAATTAGTCCCAAAGTGATAGATATCCAAGTAGGATATAATAAAAACTTTGACGAAGATCATTGGACAAAATAAACTTGATTCCTCGTAATAGTTTTGAGATATGGTGATGTGATATGTGAGTCATGTTGATGTGTAATTATGCTTTAGTAAGAATATTGGTGTTAAGGTTTGTGATTCCCTATGCAAGCACGGAAGTCAATAGTTGTGCAATGAAATTACATCCTACTTGTGGTGCATCATTTGGTGTTAATTATGCTCAATGCTCGCTTATGCGATTATTCATTTCTTGGTTGGTCGCTTCTCAATATTTTGCTATGCTTAATTTTGCACTAAGTATGATCACTACTTGTGCGTCCAAAATCCTTTAAACAAGTTTTGCCACATGAGTCCACTATACCTACCTATATGCGGTATTCTTTTGCCATTCCAAGCAAATTTGTATGTGCCATCTCTAATTTTCAAAATAAATTTCTCTTTTGTGTGCTCGTACCGCTCGCGAGGGGGTGGCCAATATTTTCCATGCTAGATGTGTTATTCTCACGATGAGTGTTTATTCACTTGTCATTGCACGAGAGTAAGGTAGAGGTATCAGGGATGCCCACTCCCGAAATTAAAAATGAATTTACTTTATGTTGTCAAATAATAAATTCCTTGGAAAGTGTTGGTATGGAGGGTACCCGTGGATACGGTTAGCTATGGAAATAGGAAGTATGGTGGAAAAAGGAATAAACTTTATTTTCTATTTGGGAACCGCCTATGATATATCTAGCATGGGAAGTGTTGGGAGCTCTAAATCGTTTTTCCTGGTGGGAAAAGTTTGCCTCTCAAAATGTTTTTATCTCTCAACTTCCGCTTTGAGCTCTAGCACCTCTACAAACCCCTAATTCCCTCCACGAAGGGCCTTTCTTTTACTTTATGCAATTTTTACTTTTAATTTGAGTATCCATCTTCTCTTATAAAAGCACCAACTAGGGGCACTACGATCATACTTGAGCATTGGGTGTAGCTAATATGCGAGTGTATTTCATGAATGGATCAATGATTGAGCATGATGGGCTAGGGATAACTCATTTTAGCATCGATATTTTGAAAGACATGGTTGCTTGTTAGTATGCTTGAGTATTTAAGTCCTCATGTCAAAACTAGACTATTGCTTTGAACCATATAAAAGTCCAAATGTCCATGCTATAGAGAAAATAATATGAGATGACATGTTAGGCAGCATTCCACATCAATTTTGGTTTTATCATTTACCTACTCGAGGACGAGTAGGAATAAAGCTTGGGGATATTGATACGTCTCCAACGTATCTATAATTTTTCTTATTGTTCCATATTGTTATATTATCATTCTTGGATGTTTTATAATAATTTAATAATCATTTTATATCATTTTTTGGTACTAACCGATTGACATGGTGCCAAGTGCCAGTTGTTGTTTTTTGCATGTTTTTTTACATCGTAGGAAATCAATATCAAACAGAGTCCAAACACCGCAAAACTTTTTGTGGATTTTTTATGGACTAGAAGACCACCAATGGGCCAAAGGAGCATCTGGGGGGTGCCCCGAGGGGGGCACAACCTACCAGGGCGCGCATGGGAGCCCAGGCGCGCCCAGGTGGGTTGTGCCCACCTCGGTGGCCTCCCGCACCCCCTCTTCGCCCTATAAATTCTCAAATATTCCAAAAACCTTGGGGTTAACCTAGATCAGAAGTTCCGCCACCGCAAGGCTCTATAGCCACCAAAAACTAATCTATAACACGTTCTGGCACCATGTCGGAGGGGGGAATCATTCCCGGTGGCCATCTTCATCATCCCGGCAGCCACCACGATGAGGAGGGAGTAGTCCATCTTCGGGATGAGGGTTTGTACCAGTAGCTATGTGTTTAATCTCTCTTTCTCTCTCTCTCTCGTGTTCTTGATGTATTGCGGGCTTTGTTAATATAGTCGGACCATATGGTGTTTTCCCCTCTCTATCTTGTTGTGATAAATTGAGTTTTTCCTTTGAGATTTCATTGTTATCGGATTGAATACTTTTATGGATCTGAGGACACTTGATATATGTCTTGCAATTGAATACTCGTGGTGACAATGGGGTATCACATTGATTCACTTGAGATATGTTTTGGCACTCAACTCACGGATTCCCAAGGTGACATTGGGGTAATCGATGCATAGGGGTTGATGCATGTTCTTGTCTTTGTTTCTCCGGTAGAAATCTTGGGGCACTCTTTGAAGTTCTTTGTGCTGGATTGAATATTATGAATCTGAATTTGGTTTGGTGTTATTTTAGTACGAACTCTTGGTTAGATCAATCGGAAAGAATAGCTTCATGTCATTTTAGTACGAACTCTAGGATAGATTAATCGGAAAGAATAGCTTTGAGGTGGTTTCGTACCCTACAAACAATTATGTCTTATGTTCTCGCTAGATAGGAACTTTGGAGTGATTCTTCATTGCACTTTGAGGGATGGTTATATGATCCAATTATATTAGCACAGTTGAGAGATTGCACTAGTGAAAGTACGGACCCTAGGCCTCATTTTCAAGCATTGCAATACTGTTTTTGTGCCATTTACTATTTGCTACCTTGCTGTTTTTATTTATTCAGATTATAAAAATATATTTCTACCATCAATATTACACTTTTATCACCATCTCTTCACTGAACTAGTGCACCTATACAATTTTCCATTGTATTGGGTGTGTTGGGGACACAAGAGATTTCTTGTATTTGGTTACAGGGTCGTTTGAGAGATACCATCTTCATCCTACACCTCCCATGGATTGATAAACCTTAGGTCGTCCACTTGAGGGAAAATTGTTACTCTCCTACAAAATTCTGCGCTTGGAGGCCCAACACGAGTCTACAAGAATAAAGTTGCATAGTAGACATCATTATCCAACATTCTAACCTCTTCTACGGTTGACAAGGGCCTGCTTTTATAGATCAAGGGGTTACCACAATGCAATGTAGTCATTATGCACTGATAAGATAGCAAACAGTGCTATCATACCTAACTCTGCGGGCTGATAGGGCGCATTAAATGCACCGCTCAACGTCACATCGTTGGTTGCCAGGCAAGGCTTGCCGGGCTATCTTTCCAGCTCCACGCTTGCTCGTTTGACAGTTGCAGGACGGGTGTCATCTGTGGGTTTTTCCTGTAGAGAGAGGCCGCCATGTGGTGAATGGCTACCACTTAGTCACTTTGCGGCTTGACACTGCATTGATCAATGACGTGGGTCATGGTGGAGTGGTTGGTGAGGTGGTCTCGTCTCCGTGAGTCCCGGTAGGCCTTGCCGGGATGCCTTGGTTATCTCCTTCTGGGAGTGGCCTCGCCCTTTGTCGGGCTCGCCCACCCGGCAGAGGAGGCCTTTCTCTTGGTGGTACCTTGCTTCTCTGGCTTGATCCTGCTACCTCTGATCTGTACATTGGTTCTTTGAATCTCTTAGTCCCTCGAACTCTAACTTGAGTTAGTGCTTCAATCTTGTTCTCGTGCCTGTGCACAGTCTAGGCAACAGACCCAGGGTTTTTGCACCGACAAAAGCCCCCGGGCCTGCCCGAACATGATATCGAGCGTCGTCGGGGTAGGGCCTAATAAGTGCACATGAGGGGTTGCTGAAGAGGTTGGCCTCGAGGTCTTCTCTGCTCCTTCATTAGCCTTGATTCCGGGCCAGTTTCTGGTTTCTTCGTGCGTCGTGTAAAGACAATAGTGGTGGGGCCGCTCCAGTAGTGGCCCGTGAATGACTTTAATGCATGGGGTAGAAACTGCCAATTCACTCTTCCCACTACGCCCTTATCCTTAGCCACGTACGTTGCATGCATCACGCGGGGTAGGTAAAAGAGGGTGCGGCATGGGAGAGCATCAAGGCGATGGCCCGGTCATCTTGAATTGGAGGAGGATGATAGTGGCCGCCCATTGAGGGAGCGACTCCCCTCCCCGGCTCGCCTATAAAAGGGAGGGGCGGAGGAGGGCGGAGTCACTCATTCTTGCATTCGTCCTCTTTCGTCTCCTGCTTCTCGTTGGATATGTTGAAGAAGAGAGCCTGGGGCTAGCCCTCGGGCTCTTGGTTGGGGCTAGTGTTGCCAAATGCTGGCGCTGGCGCTCGGGGAGTGAGCCTAGTCCTTGCTGTGGCAAATCTCTTGGTTCCTTCAAGGCTCGGCCGGGAGGCGGGGATGGAGACCATTGGTAATCCCAACACTGCCTCTTTTGGAAATCTTGGGGCTGATGTCGACAAGAGGTGCCCCTTCCTGCCTGCCGAGGTGGGGAGTGGTGCGGCTCGAGCCCCCTGGCTATTTTGGTCCCTCACCGTCTCCCCGGAGGAGGTGCCGGACCACGAGGTCGGCACTCCCGGGGGATGGTGATGACGAATACAGAGCCATGGAGGAGGAGAAGACGGGAGGCAGGCTGTCTAGTCGGAGTACGATAGCACCGACGCATTTGTCTCGTATTGACGACTTGCTGCCCGTCTGTCTGGCTCTCCCCCTCTTTCCCCGGTGCCATCTTCACTGTAGCTTCTGGGGAAAGGCTTGCCCCCCTGGTGCTTCAGCTTCCTCCAGCGGTCTTCTAGCTAGGCTTCGACGTCTTCATTCGCTGGAGCTTGTGTTGGAGTCTTCCGACTGGTCCTGGTGGTGGTGACCAGGGGGTCGCTGTGGTGACCAGCCTCGCCACTCCCAGTCTTGTCAGGCTGCAATCGGCAGGCCCTAACGGGATCGGGGTGGCGTTGTGCCTGTGCGCGTCCGGACCTCTTTCTCTTCCCACCGCACTACCTGGGACACGAGGGACGGGGAGAGGAGTTTACGGAGCACTTATCTTTTTTCAATCTTAAACTGTGAGCGCTTGCCAAATTTTAATTCAAATAATGTAATCTCTCGAGTCCATGTTTGTGTTCTGTAATGCTTGTACTCGTATCTGCATATTAATGGAAAAGATGAACCTTTCCTGGAACTCATGCATGTGTGTGTCCATGTAGAGGTGAGATGCCTCTTTAATGTAAATACACGAGTTTTCCCCGACAGGCTATCCTGCTGGTACCCTTTTTGTCTGCTGGAGAACTGCGTCTACCGGGCAAATAGACAAAGGGACCAGCCCCCCGCCAACTTCTTTTTACCAAAGTCCACTGCGACCATCCTGACCGAAGCATCATCCGAGTCAGGGATGGGAGCACCTATGTCTCAAAGGAGTGACGAGGCTTTCTTATGCACAAGTTATAGCTTACAGAACACTAACGGACAGGAGGCAGAACCTATATGTTTGGCTTGCCGGGGATCACAGTGTCGGGCAATCTTCTCAACTCCTTGTCAAAGCCAAGTTCACGGTAGGTACCTCCAGATTCATGCAGATGAGAATGAATGCAAGATGCAATCCTATCTATATGCATATGCAAATGCTCATGAAATGCTTATGCAGTGATCCTGGAATGCTCATGCATGCATGCAATCATGGTCGGGGGCACCCCACAACGCTTCTTTATTTTCTCTTGCATAGGGACATTGCCCTGGCTTTGTACGAGGGGTTACATGCAGCTGAGGCAAGGCCTGTACAAAAGGGTGGCTGCCGAGTAGGGCCCGACAGTCGCGCCTTATGGGTAAAACTTGCGGAGATACTCAATATTCCATGAGTTTTGCAACTGAATGCCATCTCTGGTCTCCAGAGGGACTGCGCCAGGTCTGGTGACTCATACTACCCGGCAAGGGCCTTCCCACTTCGGTGACAACTTGTTTGTACCCTTGGCGGACCGAACGCGCCTAAGGACAAGGTCACCTTCCTCAAAACATCAGGCATGAACCCTATGGCTATGATAGCGACACATGGCTTGCTGCTAGCGTGCACCACAAGTAGCAGCCCGGAGACGGTTCTCCTCGAGTAGCATAGCGTCGTCACATTGGTGCTAATCTTGCGCTACTTCGTCGTAGGCAAGTACTCGAGGAGACCCGTAAATGAGTTCCGTGGGGATAAATGCTTCTTCCCCGTAGACCGGGGAGAAGGGAGTCTACCCGGTAGCTCGGTTTGGTGTCGTTTTGAGGGACCGGAGAACTACCGACAGGTCCTCGATCCAGCGCCTGTCGTGCTTCTGCAGCGTATCAAAGGTTCTCGTCTTGAGTCCGCACAGCACTTCAACATTCGCCCTCTCAGCTTGTCCATTGCTTTGGGGTGTGCCACAGAGGCAAATGAGATCTTGCATCCGAGGGCATGAACATATTACATGAAGGCGCGGCTCGTGAACTGGGTGCTGTTGTCGGTAATGATCCTTGCCAGAACTCCAAAATGACACTCTAGTTCTTTCAAGAACTTGATAGCTGACTGAGCAGTCACCTTTCTCACGGCAGTCACTTTCGGCCACTTTGTAAACTTGTCGATAGCAACGAATAAGAAATCAAAGCCCCTGATTGCTTGGGGAAAGGGGCCGAGGATAGCATGTCCCCAGACCGAAAATGACCATGATAGAGGGATTGTTTGAAGATCTTGGGAAAGCAGGTGGATTTTCTTTGAATGGAACTGGCAGACTTCACATTTGGTGACTAGCTCGACTGCATCTTGGAGGGCTGTGGGCCAATAGAATCCTTGCTGGAATGCTTTCCCAACTAATGCCCTTGATCCAATGTGCGAGCCACACATGCCTTTGTGTATCTCAACCAACAGCTCCTTTCCTTCTTCCCAGTAGACGCACTTCAATTTCACACCATCGGGCCTCCTTCTGTACAGAGTGTCATCAACAAACTGATACATACTGGCCATCCAGGCTACTTTTTCAGCTTCATCTTGGTCGCCGGGAAACTCTCTGGTTTGGAGGAAGGGGACAATGTGCCCTACCCAAGTTGGAGCTGGGGGCTTGGCAACGGCGACTAGCGGCACCTCCTCTGCTCCGGGAGCACATGCCTCATTCACGGGGTCCATGGGGCCGGCTGGAGGGTGTGGTTTGGCAGGCTATGAGGAGTTGTTTCCGGCAGGGTCTCTGCCAGGAGCGGATGACTCTACCAGGAGAGGCTTACCGGAGTCCAACTTTCTCCTCTTCCGGGCCATTGTTGCTAGGGATACGGAAGGCTGAGTGAGATGGGGAACAAAATTCCCTGGTTCCACAGGAAGCTTCTGCGCAGCACACTTTGATAGATGATCAGCTATGATGTTTTCCGCACGGGGTACCTACTCTGTTTGCAATCCGTCAAAGCGCTCCTTCAATCTCCTCACTTCCTCAACGTATGCCTCCATCAATGGACTTTGGTAATCCTTGTTGACTTGTCTTACCACAAGCTGTGAATCTCCTAGAATGATCAGCTTCTTAATTCCCAATTCAGCTGCAATCCTGAGCCCGGCAAGGAGCCCTTCATACTCAGCTATATTGTTGGGTGCTTCTTCCCGGGCAAAATGCATTTTGACAACGTACTTCAAGTGATCCCCGGAGGGGGTGACAAGAAGCACGCCAGCTCCTGCACCTTGTAGGGAAAAGCACCATCAAAATACATAATCCATTCTTGGGGCAATTCCTTGCTGTGAATAACTGTCACTGTCACTTCCTCATCATGGGTTGGTGTCCATTCTGCAATAAACTTTGCCAATGCCCAACTCTGAATAGTTGATGTGCTCTCAAACTTCAAACCAAAACTGGATAACTCGAAAGCGCACTCCACTATTCTACCGGTAGCCTCAGGGTTTCGGAGTATCCTCTACAACGGAAAACGAGTGACAACCGTGATCTCATGGGCTTGGAAGTAGTGGCACAGTTTCCTTGAGGCCATGATGAGACCAAAGATCAACTTTTGCATGCCATAGTACCTCGATCAAGCCCCCTATAACAAGGAGCTGACGAAGTACAATGGGCGTTGCACCCCTTTCTTCCTCGCCGCATCCTTGGGGTTGCTCTCGTTGTCATGCTCATTGCTGTCTTGATCCTTCTCTGACTCTGTCGGTTCCTGCTCACTCTCTGCCTCATCCACTTCTCGTTGCGCTACCAAGGCTGCACTGACCACCTAGTTGGTTGCCGCTAAGTACAGTAGCAACAGCTCCTGGGGTTTGGGAGAAACCAAGGTAGGCACAGAGGATAAGTAGGCCTTCAACTCTTGCAAAGATGCTTCTACTTCCAGGGTCCACTTCATAGGCACTGCCTTCTTCAAAATTTTGAAGAACGACAGGGCGCGCTCGGCAGACTTGGAGATGAATCTGCTTAGCGCGGCAACACATCCTGTCAGGCGCCTAACATCCTTAACTGTCCTTTTCACTTGGATCTGCTCGATAGCTTTGATCTTGTCGGGGTTGGCTTCGATCCCGCGATGGGACATGAAGAACCCGAGCAACTTGCCGGAAGGAACACCAAATATACACTTTTCTGGGCTGAGCTTCAAATTGATCTTGCGCAGATTACCAAACGTCTACTCCAAATCCTGAATAAGGGTGGCTCTATCCTTGGTCTTGACCATAGTGTCATCCATATAAGCTTCTATGTTCTTGTGCAGCTGTGGCTCAAAACCAATCTGGACTGCCCTTGCAAAAGTGGACCTAGCACTTTTTAATCCGAATGGCATGCGGACAAAACAGTATGTACCACATGGAGTAATGAACGGCATCTTCTCTTCATCTTCCTTGGACATGCATCCAGAAAGGTGAGCAAATCACAACCTGAAGTGGAATCCACAATCTGATCGATACATGGCAAGGGAAACGGGTCCTTCGAGCAAGCTTTGTTGAGATCTGTGAAATCTATGCAAAGCCTCCACTTCCCATTATCCTTCCGAACTACCACTGGATTTGCCAACCGCGTGGGATGCAGCACCCCTCTGACCAAACCAGTTGCCTCCAGTTTCTTGATCTCTTCCATAATGAACTACTGCCTCTCCAAGGCCTACCTCTGAACTTTCTACTTGACAGGTCGGGCATGTGGGCAGACAGCAAGGTGGTGCTCGATTACCTCCCTAGGAACACCGTGGATATCAGATTGTTGCCAAGAAAACACATTGATATTCGCCCGCAGGAAGGCGACGAGCGCACTTTCGTATTTGTCATCGAGTGTGGCGCTGATAGTGAAAGTACCATCAACGCTAGCCAGCCTTGTCGGGACCTTCTTTACTTGGGGTGCAGCGACCTTGGATCTCCGGCTGTTGGAACACTCTGACACATCATCAATGGGTGCCATGCTCTCGGAGGGGGCATGCCTCCCGGATTCTTTGCCGGAGTTCCTACAATCTCTCTTTTTTCCTTTGCTTTCCTTAGCAGGAACCGCTGCGGCCGCTACCTCTGCTGTGACCGCATCCCAGTATATCTTGTCCACACAAATGATTGGATCCTTTTCGTCTGATGGAATGGTGATGACTCCCAGTGGCCCAGGCATCTTCAAGGTGTTGTAGGCATAGTGGGATGCCGCATGAATTTAGCCAAGGTCGGGCGTCCAACAATCCCATTGTATGGCAGGGGTAGAAAGACCACATCAAACAGAATCCTCTAAGTCTGGTAGTTTAGTTCTCCCCCAAATGTTACCGGCAACGTGGTCTTTCCCTTAGGATGGCTCCTATAGAGATTAAGTCCTTGAAACATGTCAGTAACCTCTAGTTCTTCCTCTGCTATCTGAAGCCTACTGATAACCGCTGGGAAGATCAGATTCAACCAGGCCCCATCGTCGACCAACATCTTTGTGACCTTGAGGTTGTGAATTGTTGGGGAGACCAACAATGGCAAACACCCTACCATAGTGGTACAGCTAGGATAATCCTCCTCATTAAAGATGATAGGTGTACAGGACCATTCGAGCAGCTTCTGGGCCTCCGGCGCTGGTTCCATGGCATTGACCTCTCACGCCCACCACTTGAGTTGGCGGTGAGAGGTGTGCAGGGATGCACCCCCGTCAATGCATAGGGCGCCGGTGCCTTTTGAAACTCTTGCTCACTAGTTTCCTCTTCATCCCCTCCATCACTCTCATCATTACAAGCTTCCTTGTCTTGGCCTCTGGCGGGTTTCACTTGGTTCTGAAAGGGTTTGCCGGGGCAATTTACTTCACCACCACAGCCCTTACCGCCAGCAACATTCTAACATTTTTCCTTGTCATGCTTCTCATATTCCGCTCTCTGTCTCTTGACAAGCTGCTCAACCTGATAACACTCTTGAAGGTCGTGGCCCTTGGTCCGATGAATCTTGCAATACGGCCCATCACCTTTCCCGGCTTTCTCGGGAGTAGCGGCTTCCCGACAGTCAGTGCATGTGGTAGATTCCTTGCTAGGGGCCTCAGCTTTGGCCTTCTTACCGGTACTAGGCGTGCCCAATCCTTCAACAGTCATCACTGCCTTATCCCTCCACTTCTTACTGCGCTTCTTGCTCTTCTTCTGGCTGGTTGATTCATCATCATCTTGTGAATCAACATTGGTGCAATCTTCCTCTCCGGGCAACTTCCTTCCCTCCTCCATCCGAGCACACTTATCCACTAATGTGTAGAGCTCCTTCACAGTCTTGGGCAACCGCACATTCATCTTGGAATGAATCCGGCGGTTGCGCACATTGGATTGGAAGGCAACTTTCACAGCTGCCAGATGGATATTTGGGATGTTTCTATGAACTTTGCTGAATCGCTATAAATACTTATGGAGGGTTTCTCCTTCCTTCTGCTGGAGAAGCTGCAAGTCACTGGGTCAGCCTGCCTCTTGATGGCCACCAGTGAAGGCACCAACGAAATGGAGTTCTCCGGTAGGTGCATCAGCCAAGACCTCACATTGGACTTGAGGGCCAAAGGGAAGTAGTTGGCAAACACCTTCTCGTCTCTTCCCCCGGCAGCCTAAACAGCAATAGTGTAGATGCTCAGAAACTCTGCCAGGTTTAGCCTCCCATCGTACTTCTTAGGTATCTCTGGCTTGAACGTGCAAACAGACAGCCAACAGACTTGCCGCAGCTCACGAGTAAAGGCAGGGCAGCCAACCTCGAAAGGTAGGAACCCGCCAAGACCGGGCGCGGGTTCGTCAACGTAGGGGCCGTCACACCCATAGGTCCGGCGGAGGTCACCGCGGCATTGCTCAACAACGATGCGTGTGTCTCCTCTCCGCCTATCCTCCGGAGCTCGTCGTTAGTCTAGACGCACTCGAGGGTCAGAAGAGGCCATCGAGACATCATCGGGGTATCGATTCTATTGCGCTCGCGCTGGCTGCCATGGCAAGGACTGCACCGTGGGGATGGCCCCTTCCGTACGGTTGGCAGCATGAGATGTTGATGTCGCTTGGGGAGGTTGCGGTGGGCCAGCTAGCCGCGAGCCCCCAGCTTCGGCGAAACTGAGCAGACTTTGGATGGTGGCACGCCATTCGTCCATCTGCTCGGCCGCTGGTGGAAACCTCAGTAGCAGTTGAGCCCGCTCCATGGCCTCTGAAGTTGTACTTTGCATGGATGATGATGAAGTTGATCACACCGTCACTCGGCTCCTGACGGTGCCAGCGGCGGCATCACTATGCCCTCGCGGCTGCTGCGGGGCGACCACCTGGATGTGGTGTGGTGAAGGCGCTCGAGGGCCAGCAGCTCCGTCAGGCGTAGCAGCCTGGTTGACCCGTCCCGGGGGAGGTGCACGCGTTGCGGCCGCACCCATTGTGGGAGCAGTCGGAGGGTGGCGATTCACCCCTTCCGCGCGTCGTTGCTGCGGCTGTGCCCGTCAGTGGGAGAGAGGGGCACAAATGGAGAAACCCCATCGCCCATCCCTTGTGGAGCATGGCCGTCGGGATGTTGTTGATGCTGCTCTCCTCCGATGCGTCCTGCTCCTGCATCGGCCACGGGGGAAGTGGTGATGGTGCCACCTGCTCCGTCCACATCCCCACCAGTGTCCGCGTCCTTGCATGTCTCCGCACCCCCCGCGGCGTTAGAGGTTGTGGGCGGCGGAGCCTTCAAGGTGGACGGTTTAGCCGAAGGACCGGGTTTCTTCTTGGGCACCATGGTCGATGGCATCATCAAAGATGAAGATGGTGATGAAGATGACGTGTTGTGCACGCCTTCAGGTTCATGCAAGTGAGCCCCCTACCTGGCCTGCCAAAGATGTCGCAGGAAACCACGGCCACCTATGGGACCAGAAGGCCGCTTGCTAGTTCGACAGGGGGACGTTGCGTTGCACAAAGAGCAGACAAGCGTGGGGTAGCACGACAGAGATCACGCAGGCAATTTTACCCAGGGTCGGGCCGCCGTGAGGCATAAAACCCTACTCCTGCTTTGGTGGATTGATGGTGGAAAGGTGGTGGTGGAGCGTAGTACACTTGCCCGGCAGGGGTTGCCTCAGGGCGGCAGTGGCTACGCGCATATGAGTGTGTGAGTTATCCAACCTTCTAACCTCTTCTATGGTTGCCATGGGACTCCTTTTATAGATCAAGGGGTTACCACAATGGCAAAGTAGTAATTATACACAGATAAGATAGCAAATAGTGCTATCATACCTAACTCTGCAGGCTGACAGGGCGCATGAAATGCACCGCTCAACGTCACATCGTTGGTTGCCTGGCAAGGCCTGCCGGGCTATCTTGTCAGCTCCACGCCTACTCGTTTGACATGTTCTAGGACGGGTGTCATCTTTGGGTTTTTCCTTTAGAGAGAGGCCGCCATGTGGCGAATGGCTGCTACTTAGTCACTTTGCGGCTTGACACCTCATTGATCGATGACGTGGGTCATGGTGGAGTGGTTGGTGAGGTGGTCTCATCTCCGCGAGTCCCAGTAGGCCCTATCGGGACGCCTTGGTTGTCTCCTTCTGGGAGTAGCCTCGCCCTTTGTCAGGCTCGCCTGGACGGCAGAGAAGGCCTTTCTATTGGTGGTACCTTGCTTCTCTGGCTCGATCCTGGTCCCTCTGATCTGTATGTTGGTCCTTTGAATCTCTTAGTCCCTCGAACTCTGACTTGGGTTGGTGCTTCAATCTTGTTCCCGTGCATGTGCACAGTCTGGGCAATAGACCCAAGGTTTGTTGCACCAACACAGTTGGGACCCACATGGTCCATGGCCGCACGCAAGCAAGTACTTCCTTATTATGCCAAGAAAATGAATACACCCAATGACAGCTGGGACCCACCGGCTATATCTTGGCACGGAAGGAAGTGCCTCCTTATTAAGCAAAAAATAACGAGTGCTCCCCATGATAGCTGGGGCCCGCCAAATTTGGAGGCTGACTTGTGGCCCTACTAAGTTGATGCGTATGGAGGATTTGTCAACTTAGTCAACAAACGATTATATCACAAGTGACTGTTGGATTCTTAACATCCAACGGTCATCCTGCGTCTTCAACCTCTGATTTTCTTGCTCCAGCCGTCCAAACCACCGCGTGCTCCTGCCTCCCGTGGCCGGCTGTGCTGCCGCAGAGGCCTCACCGCCCCCTACTACTCCCACCACTGGCCAGGCCATCCCTCTACTCACCCACACCCCCAGTTATTCTGCGGCGACGGCAGCCTCACACTACAGTTGAACTTGTCAACCCTCGTACTACCCTCCGCATGTTCCCACGCTCCACGTTGTTCACTGCCTCACCGTCGTCCACCACCTGGTGTAGTCTGTGCAGCATGGTCAATGTGGTCAACAAACGACACCCATCGGAAGAGGACTGTACGCGGTGAGGCTGACAGATGGACCCTGGTACGTCTCCAATGTATCTATAATTTATGAAGTATTCATGCCAATATTATCATTCTTGGATGTTTTACAATCATTTTATAACAACTTTATATCATTTTTGGGACTAACCTATTGACCTAGTGCCCAGTGCCAGTTGCTGTTTTTTGATTGTTTTTTACATGGTAGAAAATCAATATTAAACGGAGTCCAAACACCGCAAAACTTTTTGTGGATTTTTTATGGGCCAGAAGACTCCCGATGGGCCAGAGCAACACCTGGGGGTGCCCCGAGGGGGGCACAACCCACCAGGGCACGCCAGGCCCCCCTGGCGCACCCAGGTGGGTTGTGCCCACCTCGGTGGCCTCCCGTACCCCTTCTTTGCACTATAAATTCCCAAATACTCCATAACCCTTCGGGGTTAACCTAGATTAGAAGTTCCACCACCGCAGGGCTCCGTAGCCACCAAAAACCAATCTAGACCCGTTCCGACACCCTGCCGAAGGGGGGAATCATCTCCGGTGGCCATCTTTATCATCCCAGCGGCCACCACGATGAGGAGGGAGTAGTCCACCCTCGGGGCTGAGGTTTTGTACCAGTAGCTATGTGTTTAATCTCTCTCTCTCTCTCGTGTTCTTGAGATGTAATGATCTTGTTGTATCGTGGGCTTTGTTAATATAGTCGAATCATTTGGTGTTTTACCCTCTCTATCTTGTTGTGATGACTTGATTTTCCCTTTGAGATTTCGTGGTTATCAGATTGAATACTTCTATGGATTTTAGAACACTTGATATATGTCTTGCAATTGAATACTCGTGGTGACAATGGGGTATCATATTGATTCACTTGATATATGTTTTGGCACTCAACTTGCGGATTCCCGCGATGACATTGGGGTAATCTATGCATAGGGGTTGTTGCACGTTCTTGTCCTTGTTTCTCCCGTAGAAATCTTGTGGCACTCTTGTAGTTCTTTGTGTGGACTGAGTATTATGAATATTAATATGCTTTGGTGTTATTCTAGTATGAACTCTTGAATAGATTAAACAGAAAGAATAGCTTTGAGGTGGTTTAGTACCCTACAAACTATTCCTATCTTTTGTTCTCCGCTAATAGGAACTCGGGAGTGATTCTTCGTTACACTTTGAGGGATAATCATATGATCCAACTATGTTAGCATTGTTGAGAGATTGCACTAGCGAAAGTATAGACCCTAGGCCTTGTTTTTAAGCATTGCAACACCGTTTTTGTGCCAGTTTAATATTTGCTACCTTGCTGTTTTTATTTATTCAGATTATAAAAATACTCTTCTACCATCTGTATTGCACTTCTATAACCATCTCTTCGCTGAACTAGTGCACCTATACAATTTGCCATTGTATTGGGTGTGTTGGGGACACAAGAGATTTCTTGTATTTGGTTGTAGGGTCGTTTGAGAGAGACCATCTTCATCCTACACCTCTCACGGATTTATAAACCTTAGGTCTTCCACTTGAGGGAAAAATGCTACTGTCCTACAAAACTCTGCATTTGGAGGCCCAACGCGTGTCTACAAGAATAAAGTTGCGTAGTAGGCATCAAGCTCTTTTCTGGCGCCGTTGCCGGGGAGGTGAGTGCTTGAAGGTATATCTTTAGATCTTGCAATTGAATCTTTTAGTTTCTTGTTTTATCTCTAGTTTGGTTTATAAAAGAAAACTAAAAATGGAATTGAGGTTGCTTCATATTATTAATCATCTTTATAATATGTTTCTTGAAAATGATGGTTCGGAAAATTGTGATCAATAGTTAGAGGAAGAAGAAGTCAATAGAATGTTTGGCATAAAATATTTGAATGATGAGCATGATTACAATGTTGCTAGTATGAATTCTTTGAATATCCATGATACTAGTGATATGCAAAGCCATAAGCTTGGGGATGCTATATTTGACGAAGATGATATTTTTAGCCCCCCAAGTTTTGATGAGAAAATTTATTATAATGATTGCACACCTCCAATTTATGATGATTATATTGATGAAAGTGGATTCGGAGAGGTCATGACTTTATTTAATGATGAATCCACTATTTTGGAAGAGGTTCCAATTGATTGTGACAACAAAGTTCCTATATATGATTATTATGGTGATCACATGTATGCTCTAAAGAATAATGATAACCATGAAACTTTTTAATTTTCACTCTGATGATAGTTATTTTGTTGTGTTTGCTCCCACAATTATTGATGAGAATAAATTTGCGTATGTGGAGGGTAACAAAATTTCTATGCTTGTGAATCATGAAATGAATGCTTTATGTGATAGATATATTGTTGAATTCATTTGTGATTCTACTAACAATTATTATGAGAGAGGAACATGTGCTTGTAGGTACTACAATAATATCAAGTTTCCTCTCTATGTGTTGACAATCTTGAAGTTTTGCTTGTTTTGCCTTCCTATGCCAGTTGACTCTTGTTCCCATAAATTGATTGCTCACAAAACCCCTATGCATAGGAAGCATGTTAGGCTTAAATGTGATTGCCATGTGATTCATGATGCTCTCATTATGTTTCAGTTCTTATCTTTTATGCGAGCATCATTGAAATCATCATGCCTAGCTTAAAAGGCATAAAAGAAAAGGGCTTGTTGGGAGACAACCCAACACTTCTACTTATTGTTTTTGTGTGTTCACATGATCAGGCTACTTCAGTAATCATGTTTTATTGCTTTTGTTTCAATAAAGTGCCAAGTAAGACCTTTGGGATGGCTTATGGTGATAGTTGATTTGATCTTGCTGCAAAACAAAAACTTTTGCGCTCAGGAAAACAATTCTCATTTTTAACAGAAGCATGATAAAATGTTGATTCCTTTTGAAGAAGATTAATAGACAAATTTCTCAGGTCTTCCTAATTTTTCAGAATTTTTGGAGTAGCATAAGTATGGTTTGAGTACAGATTACTACAAACTATTATGTTTTTGACATATTCTGTTTTCAATGCATAGTTTGCTTTTTTTCTAGTTTCTATGGCCTATATTGCTCAATATAAATTGTGTAAATGATATGTTATAGTAGGCATTGTGTGAGAAAAATTATGAATATTGTCTTTGTCAGTACCAAAAGTGAAATGGTTTGCTCTTTATCATACTAACCTATCTCACAAAGTTCCGTTAAGTTTTGTCTGATTGAAGCTTTCAAGTTTTGGGTGAGATGTCGATATGAGGAGAATAAGTAGTGACAAGACCCTAAGCTTGGGGATTCCCAAGGCACCCTAAGGTAATATTCAAGGAAGATCCAAGCAAATAAGCTTGGGGATGCCCCGGAAGTCATACCCTCCTTCGTCTCCAACATTATTGGTAACCTCACTTGGAGCTATGTTTTCACTCGTCACATGATATGTGTTTTTCTTGGAGCATCATTTTATTTTTTTAGAATTTGTTTGCTGTTATTTGTAGTAATGTTTTGCATCCTTTATTTCAATAAAAGTGGCAATGATAGCCTTTGCCATGCTTATTTTTGCAAATATACATGTTGCTGTTTGAAAACAGAAAGTTTATCGATGTTGCAAAAAAAGTCAGAATGTGATAAAATGTTGAAACTTTTTGCAAAATGAGCTCTGATAAATTTTCTGCAGTGTGGTAAATTTTCATAGTTTCGGGAGTTAGGTAAGTATTGATACTCTTGCATTCTTTATAGACGGTACTGTTTTGGCAGATTGCTGTTATGTTTGCATTGTTTGCATATGTTTGCTTATTTAATGATTCTATTAGAGGATAGGAGTATTAAATAAGCAGATGCATTTAGTATGCAATGTTGAATAATAATTTTAGTGATTTTCTACAGTAGATAATGATAAGGTTTTTGCATTGGTTTATGCTAACTTATCTCACGAGCTTTTGTTGAGTTTTGTGTGGATGAAGCTTTTGAGATTTAGGAAAACTGTGATATGAGAGGAATTAAGGAGACAAAAAATCTTAAGCTTGGGGATGCCCAAGGCATCCCAAGATAATATTTCAAGAAGTGTCAAGCATCTAAGCTTGGGGATGGCCCGGTAGGCATCCCACCTTTCTTCTTCAACAATTATCTAGTATCGGTTGAGCCTAAGTTTTTGCTTCTTCACATGAGTTGTGATATTCTTAGAATGTAATTTTATTTTCATCTTGCTTGCTTTTTTAATAAAGTACTTAGATCTGAAAGTTAAATTAAATATAGTCCTCAAATAGTTTCCAAGGAAGCTAAGGAAGCGGCATTCACATCCCGTGAACGAAGCTCTTTTCTATGTCATTTACTCTTGTGCTTCACTCATATCCTATGAGTAAATTGTTGAATAAATTGAATGTCATGAAGTTGAAATCATATCATGCCTAGTGGTAGCTTCACATTGGGTTTAGAAAGTGAAATCTTTTGAGGCTTGACAATCACAATATTGGTCATACAAGCAATTCACGAATAATTAGTATAAGGAAGAGAACTTTCACATGCAAATATACTATCATGGAAATCTTTTGTGATTGTGAGCCCCCATCAAAATATTATATGCCAAAATTGTTGATGTTGGACAAGGAAGACAACGTAATGGTTTATGTTTGTTCATATTCACAAAGAAGTCATATTGCAATAGATCCTTCAACATGTGGTGCTTGCCCCCCATCTTTGCTAGACAAAAATTCCGCACCAAGTAGAGATACTACTTGTGCATCCAAAAACCCTTAAACCCAAATGTTATTTGCAAGAGTCCACCATACCTACCTAAGGATTGAGAAAGATCCTTCAAGTAAGTTGTCTCGGTGCAATAAGGCAATAGAAATTGCTTCTAAAAGTGTGAGATCATTTAGTGTAAGAGAAACTTGAGCGTTCTACTAACTTGGATGGAAAAGAATTAAAACGACAGACTGCATAATAAAGGTTGTCATCTTAAGGGGCAATACAACGTGACATTCTCTTGCACTAAGGGATTGAGCATACAAACAAATAAGCGCATGGCAACCTCTGCTTCCCTCTGCGAAGGGCCTATCATTTACTTTTATGTATTTACTTTTATGCAAAGAGTCAAAGTTCTTCTCTCTCTTCCTTTTTGTTTTTATCTTTTGGCAAGCATCATGTGGTGAGGAAAGATCTAGGCACATATGTCCAGTTGAATATGGGTAGCATGGGTTATTATTGTTGACATCACCCTTGTGGTGAATACATTGGGAGGCAAAACAATAAGTCCCTATCTTTCTATGTGTCCGGTTGAAACATTTTTCTCATGTGTACAAGGTGAGTGTTAGCAATCATAGAAGACTATATGATGGTTGAGTATGTGGAGATCTTACTTAAACTCTGTTGAATAAGTTGAATTGCAATTGCTTGGTGACTGCGAACATAGGTTTTTGAGTTTCAAGAGAATTCATTGTTTGAACCTTAACATGTGAATTAGTTGCCACTATAACCTGAGAAGTTTCATAAGAAAGAATTGTTGTTATGATGCTAGGAAAAGTGATTGAAATTATCATTGATCAAACATGTGCACTTTGCTAGCATTCAAACTTCATAAATTATTTCTTTTATCATTTACCTACTAGAGGACGAGTAGGAATTAAGCTTGGGGATGCTGATACGTCTCCAACGTATCTATAATTTATTAAGTATTCATGCCAATATATTATCATTCTTGGTTGTTTTACAATCATTCTATAGCAACTTTATATCATTTTTGGGACTAACCTGTTGACCCAGTGCTAGTTGTTGTTTTTTGCTTGTTTTTTACATCGCAAAAAATCAATATTAAACGGAGTCCAAACACCGCGAAACTTTTTGTGGATTTTTTATGGGCCAGAAGACTCCCGATGGGCCAAAGCAGCACCTGGGGGGTGCCCCGAGGGGGGCACAACCCACCAGGGCGCGCCAGGCACCCCTGGCGCGCCCTGGTGGGTTGTGCCCACCTCAGTGGCCTCCCGTACCCCTTCTTTGCACTATAAATTCCCAAATACTCCTAAACCATTCAGGGTTAACCTAGATCAGAAGTTCCACCGTCGCAGGGCTCCGTAGCCACCGAAAACCAATCTTGACCCATTCCGGCACCCTGCCGGAGGGGGGAATCATCTCCGATGGCCATCTTCATCATCCCGGTGGCCACCACGATGAGGAGGGAGTAGTCCACCCTTGGGGCTGAGGGTTTGTACCAGTAGCTATGTGTTTAATCTCTCTCTCTCTCTCTCTTGTTCTTGAGATGTCACGATCTTGATGTATCGCGGGCTTTGTTAACATAGTCGGATCATGTGGTGTTTCCCCTCTCTATCTTGTTGTGATCAATTGAGTTTTTCCCTTTGAGATTTCGTGGTTATCAGATTGAATACTTTTATGGATTTGAGAACACTTGGTATATGTCTTGCAATTGAATACTTGTGGTGACAATGGGGTATCGTATTGATTCACTTGATATATGTTTTGGCACTCAACTTGTGAATTCCCGTAGTGACATTAGGGTAATATATGCATACGGGTTGATGCATGTTCTTCTCCTTGTTTCTTTGATAGAAATCTTGGGGCACTCTTGTAGTTCTTTGTGTGGATTGAGTATTATGTATATGAATATGCTATGGTGTTATTCTAGTACGAACTCTTGAATAGATCGAACTAAAAGAATAGCTTTGAGGTGGTTTAGTACCCTACAGACAATTCCTATCTTTTGTTCTCCGCTAATAGGAACTCGGGAGTGATTCTTCATTACACTTTGAGGGATAATCATATGATCCAACTATGTTAGCATTGTTGAGAGATTGCACTAGAGAAAGTACGGACCCTAGGCCTTGTTTTTAAGCATTGCAACACCGTTTTTGTGCATGTTTACTATTTGCTACCTTGCTGTTTTTATTTCTTCATATTATAAAATACATTTCTACCATCCGTCTTACACTTTTATCACCATCTCTTCGTCGAATTGTGCACCTATACAATTTGTCATTGTATTGGGTGTGTTGGGGACACAAGAGATTTCTTGTATTTGGTTGCAGGGTCGTTTGAGAGAGACCATCTTCATCCTACACCTCTCACGGATTGATAAACCTTAGGTCGTCCACTTGAGGGATAATTGCTACTGTCCTACAAAACTCCATGCTTGGAAGCCCGACACGTGTCTACAAGAATAAAGTTGCGTAGTAGACATCAACCCACCAGCTACATCTTCGCATGCAAGGAAGTGCCTCGTTATGACGTGCAAAAAAAAGAATCCTCCCCCGGTCAGCTCAGACCCACCAGCTATAGCTTCACACGCAAGGAAGTGCCTCCTTATCCTCCCTGATAGCCAGGACCCACCCGGTCGAAGGCTACATAGCATTGTCATTCTGGTTGCAAACATGTACGTACATACTGATCCATCGGTCTTTCTACCACGATGAATGGTGGCCTAGTAAGGAGCGGTAGCTGTTCAGGCAGTCCCATCTATATCGTGTACACGTACGTACATACATACGGGCGCGGTCTCAAACGCCTACTCACGCATACGTACGGCTAGGGCTCGTGTACATGGAGAGGCAGCGGAGGGCAACAACAGCGTCATGTTCATTGGTAGCCAACCGACTGGGTCAGAACGGAGGAAATAGCGTCGTGTTCACTGGAGCCAGGTGACTGGGTCGGAACGTGTCCTGTTCATCGGGAGGCAACAGACTGGGTCGGAATGTGTCGTGTTCAATGGGATCCTACTGGCTTGGATGGAACAGCTGGAACAGGGTCTGGTGTACCGCAAAACGGAGGAAAACAACCTTGTGTTTGACTCGTACAGTCGAAACGAGGTCATGTTCATCGGGAAGGGTCTGGCGTACTGCAAAACAAAGGAAACAGACTTGCGTTCGAGCTCCTACGGTCGAAACGGGGTGCTGTTGATCGGGAGGGGTTTGGCGAACCACAAAACGGTGGAAACAAACTTGTGTTCGAGCGCCTACGGTCGAAATGGGGGTCCTGTTCATCGATAGGGGTGTGGCGTACCGCAAAACAGGACTCCACGGGCTACTATTCATCCATTGTCTACTACCTCGCTCCAGCCTCCACGGGCTACTATTCATCCATCGTCGACTTCCTCCAGCCTCCACCTATGACTGTTCATCCATGGCGTCTCCCTCCAGCCTCCACCAGCTACTGTTCATCCACGGGCTGATGTTCTTCCAGCCTCCACCGCTCCTCCACCGGCTACTGTTCAACCAGCCCTCTCCACAGGGTCCTATTCAACCACTCCTCCATGGGTTACTGTTCATCCAGCCCTCCACCGGCTATTGTTCAACCAGCCCTCCACGGGGTCCTATTCATCCACCCCCAACTGGCTCGATCAGGGTCCTATTCATCTAGCGGCAATGGCCTCTACTACCACGGGGTCCTGTTCATCCAACCCCCACCGGGAACTATTCATCCAACCCCCAACAACGCTCACTATTCATCAAGAGGCAGCAGGTTCAATCAGCTTCAGTTGGTAGTAGTAGGGAAGGAATCGCTCGATCGGGTTCAATTAACACCCAGATCGATCGATCGCTCATGTTCGGTAACGCGTAGCCTGCAGTGCAATTGCTCGGGTTCAGTAGGCAAATGCCTCGCACCCACGCGCGTCCGTGTATGAGAGAAACATGCGTCGCTCGGCCCCGACCACCCACCGTAACCGGGAACTCCCTGATATTTTCCTCGCCCTCGCTTCTACCATGGTTTTTTCCGTCATGGACGGCCCAAAGAATGTCATGCAGCTGCGTCTCCGGCCCGCCCAGGACGAAAAGCCCATTTTCTGTCATGATTTTTTTTCATAGAAGTAGGAGCCCACCACATCTATGGTGATACCGGTTTTTGTCACAATTTTCGTCATAGAAGTGTCATAAGCATGATAGGAAAAAATTGTTCAGCCCAAAATGTCACAAATGTGTCTTTTTTGGAGTGATATATATCATATATACCTTTGTTGACGTTGGCCCCCTTCTTGTTGGCTAGATACTTGGGACAGTTCTGCTTCGAGTGGCCAGTTCCCTTGCAATAGAACACCCAGTCTCCGGCTTGGGTCCAGCCTTGGGTTTCTTCACGGGAGGAGCAACTGCTTTGCCACCTTTCTTGAAGTTTCCCTTCTTTCCCTTGTCTTTGTTGAAACTAGTGGTTTATTCACCATCAACACTTGATGCTCCTTCTGGATGTCTGAATTAGCAACTTTCAGCATCATGAACAGCTCGGAGATTGACTTGTTCATCCCTTGCATGTTATATTTCAACTCAAAGCTCTTGTAGCCAGGTGGTAGCGATTGAAGAACTCTGTCAGCGACAGCCTCTGGCGGGAGCTCAACTCCCAACTCAGCCCGACGGTTGTAGTACCCATGCATTCTGAGTATATGCTCATTAACAGACCCATTCTCCTCCATCAGGCATAGAACTTATCGGAGGTCTCATACCACTCGATCCGGGCATTCTTCTCAGAGATAAACTTCAACTCCTGAAACATCTCATATGCTCCATGACAATGAAAATGCCTTTGAAGTCCCGTCTCTAAGCCATGTCGATAATCCTTAGATTACGGGCCTAGTCTACAAAGTTGCTTCCATCATCTTTCAGCTTAACTTTCTCAAGGAACGCATTGAAATTCAGGGGAGCTACTGTGCGAACCATAGATCTACAACATAATTTGCAAAGATAGTTCAGACTATTATTCATGATAAATGAGGTCAATTAATCATATTACCTAAGAACTCCCACTCAAATCGATATCCGAGTGCAACATGATCCAAATTCACCAACCCAAGTCTGATCATCACGTAAGATGAGGTCTTTTCAATGGTGAACATCTCCATGTTGATCATATCTACTATATGACTCATTTTCGACCTTTCGGTATCTTTTATTGCGAGGCTATTTTTGTACATGCTAGGCTCATCAACTTTAACCCAAGTGTTCCGCATGTGCAAAACTGGCTTGCACCCATTGTATTTGAAGGTAGAGTCTATCACACCCGATCATCACATGGTGCTTCGAAATGATGAACTTTCACAACGGTGCACACTTGGGGAGAACACAATTTTATCTTCAAATTATAGTGAGGGGTCACCATATAATGCCACCGTCGTCCTAAGCACAATAAGATGCATAAAAGGATTAACATCACATGCAAATCATAAGTGACATGATATGGCCATCATCTTGTGCTTTTGATCTCCATCTCCAAAGCACTGGCATGATCTCCATTGTCACCGGCGTGGCCCTACTATATGTATGAAAAGGGTGTGGTGTGATATTTAACTACCATTCACAACTTTGATGTGGCACGTGTGCCTCGCAAATTAACTGGACTTCCCCGACCCCATGGAGGTTCCAGGTAGTGCAAAGTAGCCCCCCACCCCCATCCCCCACACACGTCGGGGGGAGGGCATCTCACCAAGACATACTATAACATGGACCAAGCAGAATTCAACTTGGTCGTACAACCTCTCCCGCTCATTGTTTGTCAAAGTGACGGACGTCCACATGCGCTATATATTATATAGCATATATACATAAACACTATTTTGATCACGGGATGAGAATAATATTCTAATCACAACACCTGAACTACCTGAGTAACGCACCTGAACTTCCCTCTGTATGAACCCGACCTTCGGGCTATCTTCGCAACCGTGGCTTCCCCCGCAAATTATTCTTGTTGGTTGTGTTCTATATGATGTTAGTGTAATCTAGAAATGTTTTTAGCAACTAAATACCGGTTTTAAATAGGAATCTCGCTCGTTGGTAGATTTTGCTCTCGGGTCATGATGAAATTGTGTTTTTTGCAATTTTACTGCCTGAGTTGTTCGACCTGAACTTCTCCCAGTGCTAGGTTGAACTTCCCCCAACATTGCCTAAATGGGGCTTTTGATATACCATTGGAAAGCTATGGACACCAGTATCATGACCCAAGTTAAATCTTTGGCAAAATGTAAGCGGTTTAAGAGTATTTTTGAAAACCATTTTTTCTTCATACAAAAAACGTGAATCGTATTTTCGATCGCATTTCTAAAACGTTTATCGGAATCAGGCAAATAATATGGCGTTGGAAAGCTGCTGCAAAACCGCTCCTTTCACACGTTGAAAGTTTTCTCTACTTCCCTACGGTTAAAGAGTAATTTGGAAAATCGTAAAATTTCGCAAACCTAACAGCCGAGTTCCTTTTTTCGATGTAATTTCTAAACGGCTAACCCAATTGAGGCAAATGATATGGCATTGCAAATCTTATGAAAATGCGCTACTTTTTCATGTAGAAAGTTTTTTCTAATTTTGAACGGTTTAAGAGTAATTTAGAAAACGGTACAAGTTCCACCGAGTTCATATTTTCGATCTACTTTTTAACCGTATGTCCGAATGCATCAAATGATATGGCGCTAGAAAGCTTGAGGAAGTGCGAAACTTTTTGGTATATATTTTTTCTCCCAATTCCTTACTGTTTTAAGTCAATTTTGAAAATGGCTAAAAACATGTTTTTACCATAATTTCTACAAACTTTATCGGAATGGGGCAATTAATATACCGTTGAAAAGCTAAGGAAAATGTGGAACTTTTTCGTGTTGATGGTTTTCTGTTATTCCTAGCTGTTTTCAAGTAATTTCGAAAATGGCGAGATCATTCGTTCTGCCTTTATCACGAAACAGATTCTTCGAAAATGCACCACGTGAAGAACCTGAACTTCTCGGCATGTCTACCTGAACTTCACTCTGTTTTTCACGTGCTTTTTTGCTTGTAGATCTCCATCCATTGCTCGTAACTCTCCATCCACTCATCAAAATTGAGCAAGTGATATACCGATGGAAAGCTGTTGTAAACACGCAACTTTCCCGTGTCGATCATTTTTTCATACTCGCGACAATTTTAAAAGTTTTTCATCTAATATTCATTAGTGTAGTAGGTGAACTTCCTGCTGTTTTCACGTTGAACTTCTCTGATGTATTTTTCATTTGTAATTTTCTCATCCATTCATCAAGTGTTACACAAATGGTATTTATTTTGTATAAACCTCTCTCACAATATTTTTTTAACTTTCTCCGACAGAGGACTTGAACTTATATCAACAAACTTTTAATCTTTGGTTTTTTATTCTTTTTAATACAGAATGCACACCATGTAGTACGCGAACTTCTGGCAGTTATCAAGCTGAACTTCTCTCGGTTACGTGAAAATATCTGAGTTTTTTATGAATATTAATCTAAATTTCTTAATCTTTTTTATGAAAGTTTGAAGCGCTCTATTTTTAAAAGTTGAACTTTTTGTTATTTACTTTTTGAACTTCTTGTTTCCATTCTTTAATAACGAGGAAAATCTTATTTTTCTATAATCATCGAACTTCTCCATCTTTTTAATTTGGATTTCCTAGTTTTATTTCTTAATCATTTTAATGAAATTTTGAAGCGCTCTATTTTTAAAAGTTGACCTTCTTGTTATTTAATTTTTGAACTTCTTGTTTCCATTCTTTAATAACGAGGAAAATCTGAGTTTTCTATAATCATCGAACTTCTCCATCCTTTTAATTTGGACTTCCTGGTTTTATTTCTTAATCTTTTTTATGAAATTTTGAAGCGCTCTATTTTTAAAAGTTGAACTTCTTGTTTCCATTCTTTAATAATGAGGAAAATCTGTGTTTTCTATAATCATCGAACTTCTCCATCTTTTTAATTTGGACTTCCTGGTTTTATTTCTTAATCTTTTTTATGAAATTTTGAAGCGCTCTATTTTTAAAAGTTGAACTTCTTGTTATTTAATTTTTGAACTTCTTGTTTCCATTCTTTAATAACGAGGAAAATCTGAGTTTTTTATAATCATCGATCTTCTCCATCTTTTTAATTTGGACTTCCTGGTTTTATTTCCAAATCTTTTTATGAAATTTTGAAGCGCTCTATTTTTAAAAGTTGAACTTCTTGATATTTAATTTTTGAACTTCTTGTTTCCATTCTTTAATAACGAGGAAAATTTGAGTTTTCTATAATCATCGAACTTCTCCATCTTTTTTAGTTTCGACTTCCTAGTTTTATTTCTTTTAGTAATGAAAAAAATCCAATTTTTGATAAACATTGAGCCGCTCCATTCTTAAATTTGAACTTCTAGGTTTATTTTAACAAAGAAAATTATTTTTTATAAAATTGTTTGAGATGCTTTTTTTAATTTGACCTTCTTTGGGTTTGTAATAAGCATTGAACTTCTTCGTCTTTTTAATTTGAACCTATAGGCTTTTTTAGAAACGGGGAATGGTTTTTTATAATTTTTGAAATGATCATTTTTTAAATTTGAACTTCAATGTAATAGTATTACACAAAGGACAACTCAAAAAAGTTCCAACTTTTCCATGGCACTAGCACATGAGCAAACATTCCATGCATAAGCACCTTTTCATGCAACCAGATATACACAAATTTGCATTGAAGCTAATCGGGTGGGGCGAGAAACGAGAATGGATCGAGCTTCTTTGAATTTCTCTTCAGCTAGGCGTTTGTGCCACAAGAACAGAGAGAAGCTGCCTATACGTGGCAACAAAAAAACACACGAGAACACTCTGGCTCTGGCTGCTGATGCATGTACTTATAAAACACTCAGAGATGTAAATGAAGTTCATCAGCAGCTTGTATAATTTAGAGGCCAAATCACACAAACAAAAGACCGGAGTGCATTTCCGATCCCTGCTTTGAGAAGTACAAACAAAAGAGTGAATTTTGATAAACACCAAACCACTAAATTATTTAAATGTAAACTTCGACATAAATGAAGAATGAATCTCTCTATTCATCACCACCAAATATGCAAGCAAATCTCTCGGGATTTCTAACACAAACACCCTACTCTGCACATGTTATGGGCATCCAGTGATAACTATGCATCAAATGGCACATTAAAAGGAAGAAAGTGCATCAGGGTCAGATGCAACAACACAAAAAATTTGAACCTCCAGGAGCATCACAGTGAACTACATGCTGGAGCTACGAATAGTGTTGGAAATTTAATGGGCGGTGAAACGGCATCTACACGCGATGGGTTGGGGGCACTACAAAGGGCGGGTGGGGTAGGATGTAGGAGGTGTGGGCTGCAGCTCGCGATGGGCTTGACCTCCCTACAGCCGCGGGGCTGGACTGGGATAGCATCAACTTTTCCCCTTGCCTGAAAAAGAAATGATGTGCATGGCTGTGTGAGAGAAGTAAATGAAACAACACTTAACTCTCTCAATGTATACAGAGAAATAGGTGAGCGAACTAAATGAAACAACACTTAACTTTCTCAATTATACATATAGGTCAAATTGAAAATATTAGGATTATGCCCTAAAAAACTAGGATTACTGGAGCAAACTGAAAAACAAATGAACATTCTCAATGTATACTAAACGAAACACAGGCATATTCTCCATGATGAAAAAGCAGTGTCTTTTCAGCCGAAACAAAATGGGCATCTCTGAAGTTCGAGTATGCTAGTACATGCATTTTTGTCTGCAACAAAATATTTTTACTTTGATTGGATCATAGAAGAGAAACATTGTGCAGAGTGTGGATTCACAAAAATCAAGGCAAAATGAAGAGGCATGCCGACATCATAATCAGTTTTCAAACAACAACAACAAAAGTTCAATTCCAGGTGACTCATGTACTCCACGCCAGCGAGCTCGAACAGCCGTCAGAACTTGAAGGTGGCAAGGATTGGGGGACGAGGCTGTAGCAAGGATCCAGGGAGGAGCCGTTGAACAGCCGTCAGAACTTGAAGGTGGCATCGGGGTCAAGGAGCAAGCAAGGGTCTGGTTGGCGTGGCCATGGCCTGCGCTATGGATGAACAGGTGAGGGCTCTCCGGTTGTGGCAGATCTGGCAGCCACCATGGCCGGTGCCTGGCCTGCTGGATCTCCCTCTCCTCTACTAGTGAGGGGAAGGGAGGAGCAGCGGTGGGAGACGAGCTCTCCGGTGGTTGTGGCGGCGGCGGGCGGTGTTGATGGGGGCGGCGGCACGAGAGGTTGACGGGGCAGTGGCGGTCTGGGTTGCAGGGGCGATGTTGGGCGGGGTTGCAGGAGGATGGTGGCACGGGGGGGGGGGAGGGGGAGGGTGGCAGAGGACAGCCATGGGGGCTCGCTGGTGGAGGAGAACAGGTGAAGGCCGGGGTGGCCGTGCGCTGGAGCCAAGGACGGCGCCGGTTGCCCCGGGGCGGTGGGGTGGGGGGAGGCGCTGGATCTGGGAGGGGAAGTGGTGGGCGTGGGTCTTGTTTTTTTTTTCATCTGCAAGTTTTGGGAAGTTCGGGAGTGAGTTGTCGGGCCCTTATAGGGCTGGCTGTGATCCAAATAACTATTCTAATCCCAGGATTAGAATAGTGTTGTCCTATTCTAATCACACACACACACAGCCGGTCTATTCTGCTAATATTAGCAAAATAACTATTCTGATAACACTTCCGCATTGCACGTTCAACGCAAGTGCACGCCATTGTTTGAACCAAGTGTGCTGCAGTACTCAGGCGAGTGAACTTCATGTCGGAAAAAACTTCACGCAGTGTTTTTCTGGTATTGTTACCGCTCTAGTTTTTAAACCATTTATCGGAACGAGGCATATAATATATCGTTGGAAAGCTATGGATTACGCGCAACTTCGCCATCTTGAACATTTTTTGAGAGTCCCCATGGTTTAAGAGCGGTTTTAAAAACGGTGCGGCCGACAACGAGTGGCGGCGAGCGTTTTTTTGCGTTTTTTTTCGAAACCACTAGTTGGAATGAAGAAAATGATACACCATTGGAAAAATATCATCGAGGCGCATCTTTGTCATATCTATTATTTTCTCTAACTCGTTACGGTTTAAGAGCAGTTTCAAAATTACTAAATCGCGGAATTCTATTTTTAATTGTTTTTTTTAATTTTCGGTACTATTTTTGCTCCAGTTTTCCAACAGTTTGTCGAAATGAGGCGTATGATACGTTGCTAGAAAGCTACGGACGAAGCGCAACTTCCATATGTTGAAATGTTTTTGAGATTCCTTACGGTTTGCAGTTAATTTTGAAAATCGTGCGGCTGGCGACGAGAGATAGCGGTCGTTTTTCGCGATACTTTTACAACCCGCTGGTCAAAATGATTCAAATTATACTCCGTTGGAAAGATATCGATGAGGCGCAACATTTCCATGTAGAACACTCTCTCCGATTCCTTACGGTTTAGGAGCAATTTTGATTTTAACGAAATATGAACACTTCGGTTTTTAGCGACCCCAAAATCGTCTTATGTACTGCTTCAAACAGAAAACTGCACTTCTTTAGACTAAAAACAGCACTTCATTGGACAAACAAATGCACTGCATGATTTTCTTTTTTGTGGGACGTAACTGTTCCTAAATTAGGTGGAGTGCACTTCATGTCGAGTGTTGGCGAACCGCAAGGCTATGAAAAGTGAACCTCGAGACTACCGTAAACGGACCGTACTGCATCATACAGAAAACCACACTTATTTAGACTGAAAACCGCACATCATTGGATAGACAAGTGCACTACATAATTTCTTTTTTATGGGACGTAAATTTTCCCAAACGAGGTGGAGTGCACTTCATATCGAGTGTTGGTGAACTGCAAGACTATGAAAAGTGAACCTCGAGACTACCGTAAATAGGCCGTACTGCATCAGACAGAAAACCACACTTATTTAGACTAAAAACCTCACTTCATTGGACAGACAAGTGCACTGCATAATTTCTTTTTTGTGGGACGTAAATTTTCCCAAACGAGGTGGAGTGCACTTCATGTCGAGCGTTGGTGAACGGCAAGACTATGAAAAGTGAACCTCGAGACTACCGTAAACGGGTCACGACACTACCGAAAGTGAACTGATTGAGTTTTTTCCAAACATAATATTTTATACGAGCGTAGACCAAACAAGTGGACCATATGGATTGAACGAGTGAACCGCACTGCCTCAGGAAGTGAACCACATTAATTTTTTACAGCAAACTAAAATACCGCTCGTGCGTGAGGGTATCGAGCTGAAGGGCCGTTGACCAGCACACTACAATGGGGAAATCATCATAGACATAAAAACACCATTTCGCACTACATGTCCACATGGTCTAAACTGCATGCTAAAGTCTAAACAGCATCATGTTTCCCCCGGAACTGCAATCAAATGAGTCCCAAACACAAAATGAGTCCCTATAATTTTAATACATAAATCCTCAAACAAAAAATGCACCATTTGCATTGCTTGATCACATGCTGAACTGCATCACCCGCGAGGCCAAACCGCACACATGGCTTGACCGCACTACACATCCATACACCGTCGACGAGGACCAAATCACGACAATGGAGACGACCAATGCCGGACTACACACAGATACGAGGTGCACCATGCACAGCGACACGCTGCCGAGCTAAACGAAGGCAAGGGAGGAAAAATACGCCTGCATCAATGCGATGCCGCCTTATAGGAAGTACATGTGCCAATCCATAAAATTGTAGCGGACTGCACACCATCATCCGCCGGTAGCGCTGTTAGCTGCATCTACTGGCGTCAGTGAGCTGCACACACCTGCACCAAAAAGCTATTGAACCATCTACATGAGTATGTGAGTCCAAAAACAAAAGAAAAAGGTAATGTCTGCATTTAGGAATAGAAATTGTATTGCAGTGCACTTCAGTTTTATTCTCTAGACAGCAAACTGAACTCTAGTTATTGGTCTCCTACCCGGCGTTGATGTTGTTGGACTTGTAGAGCTTGCGGCCATCAGCTAGGCTGTGAGGTGGATTGCACGAGATCTTGTTGAACCTTCCCATTGCTTCTTTCAAAATCCTGCGATCTGCACAAGATGCAACAAATCTGAATGTCTTCATCACTGAGAAAAAGGAAAACTGCAGCCTTGGGAAATAGATGGACGAGGCGAACCACACGCCACATTTTTCAAAGCCCAGTAAAATATCGTCGCCGTGACAGCTCCTGTGCTCCCGTTGTTACGCTGGGGGAGCTATGCGCACGCGCCAAGTGGACTGCGACGGACCACCCAGAGGAAAGCACGACAGGAAGTGCAGTTGGAGAGGGGAGGGGCCATGGCCGTTTTTCTCACCTGACTCATCCTCCTGCTTGGAAAGGGAGGGGTGTCCCGCAGGTTGCCACGGATGGGGAGGGGAGGGAGGGGCGTCCGATGGCGGCAATGGATCCGGGTGGGGAGAGCATGGATTCGACCACAGCGGTGCAGCAGAAGGTCGCCAGGTCAGAGCCACACCATGGCGTGTCGAGGAAGTCGTCGGGGTAGAGGGCGAGCCATGGCGTGGATCTGGTGTCTCTCGACCTCATCGAACGCCGATCTAGCACCAGACAACTTGGGGGTTGGTGATGCGGGGCAGCATTATGGAATATGGAGGTTCCTGGATCCGGCGACCACCGGGGCGCGCCTGCGAGGGGAACCAGGAGGAGGGAGGCGGTGGGGCGGCACGAGCCTAGGCCGGCGGAGGGTCAGGGCATTGGGAGGTTCCCTTGCTGGGAGCACTGGAGGTGGGGTGGTGGTCAGGGCTTAGTTGGTGGTTTGGGCTGCGAGCAGAGGAAGGTGAGGCGGTAGTCGGGGAGGCGCGGGGCATGGTGGGGTGGGGATCCACTGGTGCGGGGTTGGAAGGGGTAGAAGGTCGGGGTGGTGGAGCCCTTGGGCGGCGGGGTGATACGTCTCCAACGTATCTATAATTTTTGGTTGTTCCATGCTATTATATTATCTGTTTTGGATGTTTATGGGCTTTATTAGACACTGTAATATTATTTTTGGGACTAACCTATTAACCTAGGGCCCAGTGCCAGTTTCTGTTTTTTCCTTGTTTTAGAATATCGCAAAAAAGGAAAATCAAACGGAGTCCAATTGACCTGAAACTTCACGGAATTTATTTTTGGATTAGAAGAAGCCCATAAGACTTGGAGTGCACGTCAGGGGATCAACGAGGAAGCCACGAGGCAGGGGGCGCGCGCCCACCCTCCCTGGGCGCGTCCTCCACCCTCGTGGGCCCCTCATGCCCCCCCTGACGCACTTCTTCCTCCTATATATCTCCATATACCCTAAAATGATGTGAGAGCACAATAGATCGGGAGTTCCGCCGCCAGAAGCCTCTGTAGCCACCAAAAGCCAATCTAGACCCGTTCCGGCACCCTCCCGGAGGGGGAATCCTTCTCTGGTGGCCATCTTCATCATCTCGGTGCTCTCCATGACGAGGAGGGAGTAGTTCTCCCTCAGGGCTGGGGTATGCACCAGTAGCTATGTGTTTGATCTCTCTCTCTCGCGTGTTCTTGAGGTGATACGATCTTGATGTATCGCGAGCTTTGCTATTATAGTTGGATCCTATGATGTTTTCTCCCCCCTCTACTCTCTTGTAATGAATTGAGTTTCCCCTTTGAAGTTATGTTATCGGATTGCGTCTTTAAAGATTTGAGAACACATGATGTATGGCTTGCCATGCGTATCTGTGGTGACAATGGGATACCACATGATTCACTTGATGTATGTTTTGGTGATCAACTTGCGGGTTCCGCCCATGAACCTATGCATAGGGGTTGGCACATGTTTTCGTCGTGATTCTCCGGTAGAAACTTTGGGGCACTCTTTGAGGTTCTATGTGTTGGTTGAATAGATGAATCTGAGATTGTGTGATGCATATCGTATAATCATACCCACGGATACTTGAGGTGACGTTGGAGTATCTAGGTGACAATAGGGTTTTGGTTAATTTGTGTCTTAAGGTGTTATTCTAGTAAGAACTCTAGGGCTATTTGTGACACCTATAGGAATAGCCCAACGGATTGATTGGAAAGAATAATTTTGAGGTGGTTTTGTACCCTACCATAATCTCTTCATTCGTTCTCCGCTATTAGTGACTTTGGAGTAACTCTTTGTTGCATGTTGAGGGATAGTTATGTGATCCAATTATGTTATTATTGTTGAGAGACTTGCACTACTGAAAGTATGAACCCTAGGCCTTGTTTCCTAGCATTGCAATACCGTTTGTGCCCACTTTTATCATTTGTTACCTTGCTGTTTTTATATTTTTAGATTACAAAAACTATTATCTACCTTCAATATACCACTTGTATCACCATCTCTTCGCCGAACTAGTGCACCTATACAATTTACTATTGTATTGGGTGTGTTGGGGACACAAGAGACTCTTTGTTATTTGGTTGCAGGGTTTTTTGAGAGAGACCATCTTCATCCTACGCCTCCTACGGATTGATAAACCTTAGGTCATCCACTTGAGGGAAATTTGCTACAGTCCTACAAACCTCTGCACTTGGAGGCCCAACAACGTCTACAAGAAGAAGGTTGTGTAGTAGACATCGCGGGGCTCGCCGGGGTGGGCACACTGGAGGAAGGTAGGGGCGAGGCGGAGAAAGGTGGAAGAAGGTGAGGTGGTGCTCCGGCGCCGGCGGCGCTGGTAGAAGGTGGAAGGATGTGGGGGTCGGATCGGGGGAAGAGGGAGGTGGGTGTCATGCGGGAGCTGTGGGTGGGCTTTGTTGCTGTTTGGTTAGTGGTAGTGGGGTGGTTCGGTTCACGGGGCGGTGCGGGGAGAGGTGTTAGCAGAATAAGCTAATGTTAGCAGAATAAGACTCTTAAGGGGTGTTATCATAATAGACCCACCATATATATATATATATATATATATATATATATACTATTCGTCACCCTGGATGAGGAATAGTTATTCTTCATCCCTCTCTAGTTTGACGTCAATGCACCGTATTTTTAGGTTCCGTAAATTTTGTCTTATTTCATATGTAAAAAGAGAACGTAAGAAAATATACTCCCCGTAAAATATATTTTATGTTACTTAAAATTACGAACGTAAAAACATAGTGTAAAACATACATAAAATGCGATATTTCTGGTCTTATAAACTATTTTATTGTTTTCTTATACCATATTTTACGTAGTGAATCAATATGAATGTAACTATTTGTATTTCAAATGTAATTTATTTATGAAGTGATCGTAAGATTACTTCAGGTGAAGAATAACTTATTCTGCATCCTAGGTGATGAATAGTAACACTATATATATAAGACAGCACTATTCTAATCCCAGGATTAGAATAGTTATTTGGATCACGATCACCCCTATATAGGCCCGATTCATTGTTCCCGAACTCCCGAACCCGCTTGAACAAAGAAAAAAAACAACGATGCCTACCGCCCCCACTTCCCTCGACCGCCACCTCCCGCACTCCCTCGATCCCCACCTCCCACCCACTGACCCGACGGCACCAGCCCACGGAACCGCCGCCGCCGGCGCACGTAACCCCGTGCGCCACTCTGCCAGATCCCGCCGTCGCTCGACCTCCTGGCGCCGCCTCCCCCGCCTCCTCCTGGCGCCAGCACCGCCGACCTGCCTCCGCCCGATGCGCCGCCGCCCCAAGCAGTGCGAGTCTGTTGGCGCCCCTGCCTGCTTCTGGCGGTGCGAGGCCGCCGCCGCCGTGCATACTTCCGTTGTGAGGCCGCCCCCTCCTCCTAGCATGTCGGCGATCCAAACTATTTCCTGGTCGAGGCCGCTGGCCCTACCTTCCTCCGCCATGAGGCCGCAGCTCGCCTTCTTCCCAGCGCACGGCCCTCCCTGTCCGGCGCGAGGACGCCCCCGTCCTTCAGGGCCCAGTGGGTTTGGACTTCAACGATGGTGCCTTAACAAACAACTCGGGAGCACAGGAAGAGCTTAGAAAAACTCGCCAGCCCTCGCTCCGGCGAGCTCATCTGGTCACGTCGATCCCGCTGCACGTCATCGACCACGACGCTGTGATGAGGCTGAGATGCGCGTGCACTAAGAGAGAGCCCTTCTTTCCCAGGAATGGCACAACTTTGCCCCTAGGTCCAAAAAGTGACCTTCTCCCCTCGTGCGTACTGACCTTCCTCTCGCAGATCACATAGGAAGCGGGATACAGAGCACCGATCTCTCTCTTGTGTATCTGGATGAGTAGCAAAAATCTTGGGCAGGATCCCTCATCCGACCAAAGTTCTTTCTTTTTCTTGTGTATCTAGAATTGATGTTTAGAAAGAACAGGCAATTTTTGCATAAAAATGACCAAATGTTGTTCATAAAGTGGTTGACTTCTTAATACAACGTATATGTAGCACCGACACGATGAACCTTTGTGTTCATACTCCGTTTCTCTTCTTGTTACTTTGTGCTGAGATTTTGATTTTGAAGAAAAAGATGCATGCTGACAATCTATACAAAGAAGTTCAAAAAATATATCTACATACTTCTAGAAAACCAAGAGAAGGAAGGGGTTCATGCTACGACTACAAAACTAAAAACTAAGAAGTTCAAGATGAAAAAAGGAAGGGGTTCGACTTATATAAAAATATATATATCAGATTTTTTACATACTTATAGAAAACCAAGAAATTCCACATTAAAAAAATGAAGAAGTTCACTACATATAATAAAACGTATTTTCCCCGTTTCCACAAAAAAACCTTGAAGTTCAAAATTAAAAAACGGGGTGGTTCGATGTCCGGTTTGAATTATTTTCCCTTATAAAGAATGAATTAAAAAATATATTTTCTAAGAAACAAAAACAAAAGCAAAGAACGTCAAACTAAAAAAATAGAGAAGTACAAGTTTAAAAAACTATTTTTTTGTTTCTAAAAAACCAAGTAGTTCAAAATAAAAAAATAAAATTTTAAAAACGGATATTTTCCCTTTTCAAATAAAAAACTAAGAAGTTCAAGTTAAAATACAGCGGTTCGATGTTTATAAAAATGAAAATCTTCTCATTTCTAAACAATAAATCCGATAATAAAAATTTATTAGTATTTTTTTGTTTCTACAAATGAAATCAAGAAGTTCAAATTAGAAAAACAGAGAGATTCAAGTATAATAACCAAATAAGTTCAAATAAAAAATACTTCAAAATATGGAAATAAAAAGCAAAGTTTCCCTATTTCTAGAAAAACCTATCAGTTCAGTTTAAAATAATGAAGAGGTTCAAATATTTGTTACATAAAATCTTTCCGGTTGTATGTGATTTGCCAAAAGCGCCAACACACAGAGTTAAAGAAAAACAACTCTTGATTTAAAAAATGGTGAAGTTCGGTGTCTATAATGTTTTTGGATTTTTCACATTATTAAAAATAAAACCTAGAAGTTCAAACTTTTAAAACAAAAGAGGTTCAAAAAACTCAATTTTCCTTGTTACTGAAGAATAAAACTAAGAAGTTTAAATTAAAATAACAGAGAAGTTCAAAGTTGATAAAAACCTCAGATTCTCGTTCTAAAGAATAACTAATAAGTTCAAATTAAAATAAGAAAACAACAAAAAAGTTTTTAACAGATTTTCCCCGTTTTTTTTAAATTCGTATTTTCGCCGATACTAAAGATTAAACCAAGAAGTTCAATTTTCAAAAACAGAGTAATTCAATGTACATTAGATACTCAGTTTTTTTCATTACTGAAGAATAAAACTGATAGAGGCGAGGGTCCCGATCTTTCGATGAGATGATAACTATCGATTTGGTGGAGACGACTTTGACGATCCGACTACAAACATGCACGACGTTGCACCTTAGCAATCGCTAAACCAATCTCCTGAGGTTACTGACGATGCTAGAAGCACGGTCAGCCTGACCACGAAGGTCTATTCCTGCAAGCAATCGAAGAACAATCAAGAATATGATAAAGCAATCTGAATATTGCAAATATATATGAAGTATTGATAATGGTGGGGATCCTGAAGCGGCCTTGGTCTGGTCGTTGGACACAAACGAAGTACACGAAGTTGCAATGGCTAACTTTTAACTAAACAAATCCCAAAGTCTAAACG
Source organism: Triticum aestivum (assembly GCF_018294505.1). Taxonomy (NCBI): domain Eukaryota; kingdom Viridiplantae; phylum Streptophyta; class Magnoliopsida; order Poales; family Poaceae; genus Triticum; species Triticum aestivum. Next base: position 314,764,440 of record NC_057809.1, on the reverse strand, counting down.
ACGCCCTAAGGGCTGTATATATGGAGGAAGAGGTGGGAATTTCGTGGCCCTTGAGGGTGGGGTCCGAAACCAACCCTAACTCTTGTTTCCCCACACATACGGACTCTAAAAATAGCCTATACTTAAGTATTTCGAAATTACATGGGCCTGGCCCATTAATAAGGTGACGCAGCACCTAGAATAGCCTATGGACGAATATTATCAAGTGGCATCTTGTATATTTCGTCCAAGGCTTCATGCACTCCTTATGGCGGCTTCAAAGTCCTGAAATCATCACTTGTAACTCCGTTCTTGATCCCCTTGCGCATGCCATCAACTCCATGCGTGTTCTTGCTCCAATGTTCATCCTTCTCCAAGCTAGGCCCTTCATTTGTAAGCAAAACAAATGTATCCAATTTAGGCAGCATCATAATCTCATGAACATTAGAATCATTACCAAGAAACGAAAGTACCTGGTAATTTAATTGGCGTGCACCAGCTCTAGTAATTGGTCCAGTATATGTAACAGTAGGGGCTGTGGGTGTAACAATGGTATTGATGTCATCATCATCCTCCCCTTCTTGAAATGAAGTCGTCCTCGATGGAAGCGCACCTTCCTCACCCAAATAAGGGTTCAAATCTGCAATGTTAAAAGTGGGACTAACCCCAAAATCTACAGGTATCTCAAGTTTATATGCATTATCATTTATTTTCTCTAACACCTTAAAAGGACCATCAGCATGTGGCATTAGCTTTGATTTGCGCAGATTAGGAAATCTATCTTTACGCAAATGTAACCAAACAAGATCTCCAGGCGCAAACACAACATGTTTTCTACCCTTATCTCCAGCAAGTTTATATTTAGCATTCATACGCTCAATGTTTTCCTTAGTTAACTCATGCATTTTTAAAATCAATTCAGAACATTCTTTAGCATCAAAATTAACCTTCTCTGAAGATGGAAGAGGCAACAAATCAATAGGTGCACGAGGTAGGAAACCATACACAATTTCAAAAGGGCACATCTTAGTAGTAGAATGCAATGAACGATTATAAGCAAATTCAATATGAGGCAAGCATTCTTCCCACATTTTCTTGTTATTCTTTGAAACAGCCCTAAGCATAGTAGACAATGTTCTATTGACTACTTCAGTTTGTCCATCAGTTTGGGGGTGACAAGTAGTACTAAAAAGCAGCTTAGTCCCCAACTTAGCCCATTAACATCTCCAAAAGTGGCTAAGAAATTTAGTATCACGATCTGAAACAATAGTATTTGGCACACCATGTAAGCGAATAATTTCACGAAAGAACAAATCAGCAACATTAACAGCATCATCGCTTTTATGACATGGTATAAAGTGTGCCATTTTCGAGAACCTATCCACGACAACAAATATGCTATCCCTCCCCTTCTTTGTTTGAGGTAAACCTAAAACAAAGTCCATAGATATATCCTCCCAAGGAACACTAGGTACAGGCAAAGGCATATATAAACCATGAGGACTGAGTCATGACTTAGCTCTTTGACATGTAGTGCAGCGAGCAACAAAACGCTCAACATCCCGTCTCATCTTTGGCCAAAAGAAATGTGTAGCAAGTATATCCTCCATCTTCTTGACACCAAAGTGTCCCATTAATCCTCCTCCATGCGCCTCCTGCAACAACAAAAGACGAACGGAGCTAGCTGGAATGCATAGCTTGTTAGCACGAAACACAAATCCATCGTTAAGAACGAACTTGTTCCAAGTTCTCCCTTCCTTACAATTCTGCAATACATCTTTAAATTCAGCATCATGAACATATTGATCTTTGATGGTCTCCAAACCAAATATTTTAAAGTCAAGTTGTGAAAGCATAGTATAACGACGAGACAAGGCATCAGCAATAACATTTTCTTTACCCTTCTTGTGTTTAATGACATAAGGGAAAGTCTCAATGAATTCAACCCATTTAGCATGTCTACGGTTCAGTTTTGCTTGATTTTTAATGTGTTTCAAAGATTCATGATCAGAATGTATAACAAATTCCTTGGGCCATAAATAATGTTGCCATGTTTCTAAGGTCCGAACAAGAGCATATAATTCTTTATCATAAGTAGAATAGTTCAGACTAGGCCCACTCAATTTTTCAGAAAAGTATGCAACAGGTTTTCCATCTTGTAATAACACACCTCCTAATCCAATTCCACTAGCATCACATTCAAGCTCAAAAGTCTTATTGAAATTAGGAAGTTGGAGTAAAGGAGCATGTGTCAACTTATCTTTCAATACCGTGAAGGCTTCTTCCTGTGCAGTACCCCAAACAAAAGGCACATCCTTCTTTGTAAGCTCGTTGAGAGGTGCAGCAATGGTGCTGAAATCTCTCACAAAACGCCTATAGAAACCAGCGAGGCCAAGGAAACTCCTCACTTGTGTGACCATTTTGGGCTGCGGCCAACTCTCAATAGCTTCAATCTTGGCTTTATCAACTTCAATTCCCTGTGGAGTAACAACATAGCCAAGAAAAGATACTCGGTCGGTGCAAAAGGTGCACTTTCCAAGGTTTCCAAACAAACGTGCATCACGTAGAGCAATAAAAACAGCATGTAAATGTTCCAAATGTTCCTCCAAAGATTTGCTATAAATCAATATGTCATCAAAGTAAACTACCACAAATCGTCCAATGAAAGCACATAAAACTTCGTTCATTAACCTCATGAAAGTACTAGGTGCATTAGTTAACCCAAAAGGCCTGACTAACCACTCATATAATCCAAACTTAGTTTTAAATGCTGTTTTCCATTCATCACCCAATTTCATACGAATTTGATGGTATCCACTATGCAAATCAACTTTGGAGAATATTGTAGAGCCACTCAATTCATCAAGCATATCATCTAGCCTAAGAATAGGACGACGATAATGAATAGTAATATTATTAATGCCTCTACAATCAACGCACATACGTGACGTACCATCCTTTTTCGGCACTAAAATGATAGGAACAGCACAAGGACTAAGGGATTCGCGTATATAACCTTTGTCGAGCAGTTCTTGTACTTGACGCATAATCTCCTTCGTCTCCTCTGGATTGGTACGGTATGGTGCACGGTTGGGTAGCGAAGCACCGGGAATTAAGTCAATTTGATGCTCAATCCCTCGAATAGGTGGTAATCCCGGTGGCACGTCTTGTGGAAAGACGTCAGCGAACTCCTGCAAAATGTTAGTGACAGCAGGGGGCAAAGAGGAAGGCACGTCCTCGAATCAAAATAATGCCTCTTTGCACACAAAAGCATAGCAAACAGATTTGCTAAAATCTAGCTCATCAATATCAGATTTGGTGGCAAGTAAACATGCAGTTTTCAATTTAATTTCAGAAACAACAGTAGATTGTTTATTATTAGGCTTCATTTGGTGCTCAAATTCTTTTGCCACAATCTGATTTTCACTCTTATTTGTCTCCTGTTTTCCTTTATTAGCTCTATTAATATCATCTTTCAAAATGGAATCAGGAGTCATAGGAAGCAAAGTAATATTTTTATCATTATGAACAAGAGTATACTGATTGTTTCTACCATGGTGTACATAATTTTTATCAAATTGCCATGGTCTACCAAGTAATAAGGAACATGCTTGCATAGGTACCACATCACAATCAACATAATCAGCATATGTAGAGATACTAAAATGCACACGAACAGTATGTGTTACCTTAACCTTGCCGCTGTTGTTGAACCATTGGATGTAGCAAGGATGTGGATGTGGTCTTGTGGTGAGAGATAGCTTCTCCACCATCTCCATGCTAGCCAAGTTATTGCAGCTCCCTCCATCTATGATGACGCGAACAGAACGTTCCTTCACAACTCCCTTTGTATGGAACAAATTATGCCTCTGATTTTGCTCAGCTTGTGTAACCTGCACACTCAAAACACGTTGAGCAACTAAACATTCATACCTGTCAGCATCTTCAGGAGCCATGTATTGCGTCTCATGATCAGAATCGTCTCCACCGTGTTCTTCACGTGTAATAAGAGCCAAAGTCTCCTCATCATAGTCACTAGCGGACTCATACCCACCATCCTCAGTAACAATCATCACACGCTTAGATGGGCATTCTCTCGCATAATGACCTCCACCCTTGCAATGTCGACAAATAATATCATGTGTTTGCCCTGTTGATGCCATGGATGAAGAAGAGCTCTTTGCTGGCCCAGAAGGTGTGCTCTTGGCAGATAGTGGTGATTGTGCCTGCTTTATTGTATCACGGTTGGAGGTGGTAGCCGACGGAGGCGCCGGTGTAGCAGAACGTGTGGAAGTAGATGATGCACGTGGTGTCCATGATGAAGGTCGACCTGCAGAAAAGTTAGTCCGTGCCAATGCCTGTCGATCCTGCACTTCACGTTCAGCTTTACAAGCAAGATGGAATAAACGAGTGATATTAGTATACTCCTTATACTCTAGAATCGTCTGAATCTCTCTATTTAATCCACCCATAAAACGTGCAAGCATAGCTTCATTCTCCTCAACAATACCACATCTAATCATGCCAGTTTGTAATTCCTGATAATATTCTTCTACAGAATTTTTTCCCTGTCTTAAGCGCTGCAATTTTTGAAGTAATTCACGTTGATAATATGGTGGAACCCAACGAGTACGCATAGCAGTTTTCAAAGCAGCCCAAGTAGCCGGAATAGGATATAATCTACAATGCTCAGACCACCAAACACATGCAAAACTAGTGAATGCACAAACAGCAGTAGGAACACGTCTCTCCTTGGGATATTGTAAACATGTAAATCGTTGTTCAGTTTCTAACTCCCAAGTAAGATATATATCAGGAACATATCTACCCTCAAATGGTGGAATATTCAATTTTAGTTTAGGGAGATGGTCATGATCTCGTACCTGAGGGTGAGCCCTACCATTGCCATTATTTGCATGTGGACGACCTGGTGGTTGTTGTGCTGGTGGTGGCATGTAGTTCTGATTTTGATCAACCTCATCCTCATAATCTCCCACATAATCATCCTCCTCCACATCAGCAGTAGGAGCCACAGAAGTATCAACAGCAGCACTAGCAGTTTGGCCCGACTGAAGAGGGACACGGCTCGCTCGGCGGAGGGCTGTTTCCCGACGTGGAGGTAGTCGATGTTGTTGCTGTTGTTGCAGAGGTGCGGCAGGAGCAGCCGGTGGTGGTGGTGGAAAACGCGAAAGCAATTCAGCAAACTTGTTATCGAGCTTTGTTTCAAACGTCTTCTCCATGCCATCTATCTTCTCCATGGCCTCTTCAAATCTGTTTATCACATCTTGCACCTGTCCACTCATCATTTGCTGAAACGTATCATGAAGCTCCTTGTTCGTCAAGTTCTCCCAGTCAGTCTCGTCGGCTTGTGATCCTGGCATGGTTAGCAGCAATAGAAACACACAAGAATATGATCCTACAGACTACTAACAAGTGGTGGTGGTGGCGGGTGTCACAAATCCGTCAAGCAAATCTCAAATTCTTACCAGTTCTTACCCAGCAGCAGGCGGTGATCGGCAACCGTTGTAGTCAAAACTCTCAAAAGCTTGGATAGAGCGATTGCCAGGGAGAGTCAAACGCACGACGTAGATGTATGTGGAGCTGGGAAGGCTTATAGTATGGTAGCAAAAAGGGTCAGCAATAATCAATTCAGAGATGCAAAGTTGAATAAACACTCAACGACGGTACTGTGCTGGTCCTAGGCTAGACCGTGCTAGAGACGCGAGCCTAGAACACTAACAAAATCACGGCGCTGCACGTAAATAAGGGAAAAGCACACTCTGGAACTCTCTTTTTTTTCTCTCTTTTTTTTGCGCTCCTTTTTTTTGTGCTCCTCTTTTTTTTGCGAAAAATCACTATAATGGCGAGTGTCTCAAAACTCTTCCCTCGTCAAACTGATAGGATGGGCACGAAATTTGTTTTTCACTTTTTTTTCGGAAATCAGGGCAGCGACGACGAAAAAGTGCGACAAAAAATCACTATGATGGCACGTGGCTCAAAAGACTCAGAAAAGCCTAAAAATAGGATAGGGAAAAAATTGCCCATGAAAATTTTGGCCTAAAAACTGCCCGGGGGTCTCCAGACTCTTTTTTTTTGAGACCTACGTAGGCAAGGAAACACGAATCAGAATTTAGATTGATCTCAAGAACAAAACTAATATGAGAAGAACTCGGATTGGTGGTGGATATATGGTTGTGGTATATGGCAGCGGTGGTGGTATATGGTAGCGGTGGTGGTATATGGATACAGATTGGTGGTGGTATATGGATACGGATTGGTGGTGGTATATGGATATGGATTCAGAGCGGTGGCGGATAAGCAAAAGTGGTAGATGGGCGATGATGATGGTGCGGCGGCGGCGTGACAACTTATGACCAGAACTCAAAACTCTAAAAGACTAGACTCTAAGACCAGCAACTTGACACGACGATGCAACCGCAAATTCAACAAAGCAAAAACCCTAAAAAGATTATGCAAAGGCTCATATTGGTTCGGATATGATGAACTAACCCTAATTTTTTTTCTGGCTTTTTCGTGGACTGTAGGTATGAAGAACAGACTCAATCTAATCTATGAAAAATTGTAAAATCTCACCGAGCAACCTGGAAATCTGATACCACTTGATAGATGCGAGGGTCCCAATCTTTCAATGAGATGATAACTATCGATTTGGTGGAGACGACTTTGACGATCCGACTACAAACATGCACGATGTTGCGCCTTAGCAATCGCTAAACCAATCTCCTGAGGTTACTGACGATGCTGGAAGCACGGTCAGCCTGACCATGAAGGTCTATTCCTGCAAGCAATCGAAGAACGAGCAAGAATATGATAAAGCAATCTGAATATTGCAAATATATATGAAGTATTGATAATGGTGGGGATCCTGAAGCGGCCTTGGTCTGGTCGTTGGACACAAACGAAGTACACGAAGTTGCAATGGCTAACTTTTAACTAAACAAATCCCAAAGTCTAAACGACGCCCTAATGGCTGTATATATGGAGGAAGAGGGGGGAATTTCGTGGCCCTTGAGGGTGGGGTCCGAAACCAACCCTAACTCTTGTTTCCCCACACATACGGACTCTAAAAATAGCCTATACTTAAGTATTTCGAAATTACATGGGCCTGGCCCATTAATATGGTGACGCAACACCTAGAATAGCCTATGGACGAATATTATCAAGTGGCATCTTGTATATTTCGTCCAAGGCTTCATGCACTCCTTATGGCGGCTTCAAAGTCCTGAAATCATCACTTGTAACTCCGTTCTTGATCCCCTTGCGCATGCCATCAACTCCATGCGTGTTCTTGCTCCAATGTTCATCCTTCTCCAAGCTAGGCCCTTCATTTGTAAGCAAAACAAATTTATCCAATTTAAGCAGCATCATAATCTCATGAACATTAGAATCATTACCAAGAAACGAAAGTACCTGGTAATTTAATTGGCGTGCGCCAGCTCTAGTAATTGGTCCAGTATATGTAACAGTAGGGGCTGTGGGTCTAACAATGGTATTGATGTCCTCATCAAAAACCAAGAAGTTCAATTTAAAAACGTGGAGATGTTTGATATTTAATTAAAAACTCGATTTTTTCAGTTACTAAAGAATAAAACAAATAAGTTCAATTCAAAATAACGAAGAAGTTTCATATTTATAAAGAAACTACAATTTTCATATTTCTAAAAATACATATAACAAATTCAAATAAAAAAGTTAGAGCGGTTCGATATAGAAGTTCGATGATTATAGAAAACTCAGATTTTCCTCATTATTAAAGAATGAAAACTAGAAGTTCAAAAATTAAATAACATGAAGTTCAACTTTTAATAATAGAGGGCCTCAAAATTTCGTGAAAGAAGGTTAAGAAATAAAACCAGGAAGTCCATATTAAAAAGATGGAGAAGTTTGCTGATTATAGAAAACTTAGTTTTTTCTCGTTATTAAAGAATGGAAACAAGAAGTTCGGAAATTAAATAACAAGAAGTTCAACTTTTAATAATAGAGCGCTTCAAAATTTCATAAAAAAGGATTAAGAAAATCAGATTAAAAATCATAAAAAACTCAGATATATTCACGTAACCTAGAGAAGTTCAGATTGATAACTGCCAGAAGTTCACGTATTACATGGTGTGCATTTTGTATTAAAAAGGTATAAAAAACAAAGGCTAAAAGTTTTGTTGTTATAAGTTCAACTCCTCGGTCGAAGAAAGTTAAAAAAATATTGTGAGAGAGGTTTGTACAAAAGGAATATCATTTGTGTAACACTGACGAAAATGGATGAGAAAATTACAAAGGAAAAATACATCATAGAAGTTCAACGTGAAAACAGCAGGAAGTTCAACTACTACAATGAATGAATTTCAGATGAAAAACTTTTAAACCCATTGCGAATATGAAAAAATATTCAACACGTGAAAGTTGCGTGTTTACAACAGCTTTTCATCGGTATATCACTCGTTGAATTCCGTGGAGTGGATGAAGAACAACGAGTAGTGGATGGAGATCTGCGAGCAAAAAAAGCACGTCGAAAACAGAGTGAAGTTCAGGTAGACATGCTGAGAAGTTCAGGTTCTTCACGTGGTGCATTTTCGAAGAATCTGTTTCGCGATAGAGGTAGAACGAATGATCCCGCCGTTTTGAAATTACTTGAAAACGGCTAAGAATAAGAGAAAACCATCAACATGAAAAAGTTTCACATTTTCCGTAGCTTTTCAACAGTATATTATTTGCCCAATTCCGATAAAGTTTGTAGAAATTAAGGCGAAAATACGTTTTTTGCCATTTTCGAAACTGACTTAAAACCGTAAAGAATTGCGAGAAACAATACATAGCAAAACGTTTCGCCTTTGTTCAAGCTTTCCAACACCATATCATTTGCTGCATTCGGACGCACGGTTAAAAAATTAGCCCAAAAATACGAACTCGGTAGGACTTGGACCATTTTCTAAATTACTCTTAAACCATTCAAAATTAGAAAAAAAACTTCCAAGATGAAAAAGTAGCGCATTTTCATAAGCTTTCCAACGCCATATCATATGCCCCCATTGGATTAGCCGTTTAGAAATGACATCGAAAAAACGAACTCAGCTGTTCGATTTACAAAATTTTACGTTTTTTCAAATTACTCTTTAACCATAGGGAATTAGAGAAAACTTTCAACATGTGGAAGGAGAGGTTTTGCAGCAGCTTTCCAACGCCATATTATATGCCCCATTCCGATGAATGGTTTAGAAATGCGATCGAAAATACGATTCACGTTTTTTATGCGAAGAAAAAACGGTTTTCAAAACTGCTCTTAAACCGCTTATATTTGGCCAAAAATTTAAGTTGGATCATGATATTGGGGTCCATAGCTTTCCAACGGTATATCACAAGCCCCATTTGGGCAATGCTGGCGTAAGTTCAACCTAGTTCACAGGGAAGTTCAACGTACTACTAGCGGGGCAGGTCAGGTTGTGATCAGAATATTATTCTGATCCCGTGATCAGAATAGTGTTTATGTATATAATGTTACTATTCATCATCCAAGGTGCAGAATAAGTTATTCTTCACCCGAGGTAATCTTACGATCATTTTAGAATTAAATTACGTTTGAAATTCAAATAGTTACATTTCTATTGATTCACTATGTAAAATTTGACATAAGAAAATAAAAATATAGGTCATAAGACAAGAAAATTTGCAGTTTATGTGTATTTTAGACTATGTTTTCATGTTTGTAATTTTACACAACATAAAATATTTTTTATGGCGATTATATATTTTCTTACGGTCTCTTTTGCGTCGGAAATAAGACAAAACTTACGGAACGTAAAATTACGATGCATTGATGGTAAAATAGAGGGGGGTGAAGAATAACTATTCCTCACCCAGGGTGACGAATAGCGTGACCCTGGACAGCACTATTCTAATCCCAAGATTAGAATAGTTATTTGGATCACAGCAGGCCCTATATAGGGCCCAATGGACTCTCATGAACTTCCCTGAACTGCCCGGCCCGACCCGAGATGCCCCGACAGGATCCCACCCGATCCGAGATGCCTCGACATGATCCACCCGATCCCCTCGATCCCGAGCCACCCCAGCCCCCCTCCTCGCCACTGATCTTCGCTGGATCTGCTGCCTCCCCCCTCCATCTCCAGCTCCTGGCCAACCACCGGCGTGGGCGAGCGAGCGACGACGGACGCCGGCGTGGGCGAGTGAGCGACGGCGGACGCCAGCGCGAGGGAGCCCACATTGCTTGGAGGCGGTGAAGCCGCCATGGACTTTAGGAAGCCGCATCCTCGTTCCATATTCACCACCCGATGCCTTGGCAGGCCAGATGACGGCCCCGACGCAAGCTACGGCGAACGGCGCGACCAACAGAGCAACTCCTCCATGGAGGCGGCATCGGTTGCGCCCTCAAATTCAGCGGCAACAGTACATGAACTTCCTCCCAATTTTGCCTTCTTCTTAAATTTTGCCTTGTATGACCTTCTTGCTTGGTGCAGATGAACTTCGCTCCCTCTGCAAGACATGGATTGCCATGGAATTCCTCTCCTACCTCCATGACAAATTGTTCTCAAGGTGGCCTATCAGCTGCTAGAAAAAGGTTAGCCGAACTTCTAGCTAGGGTATGGTTGAACTTTTCCTTCTGTTTGTTATTTTCTTATAGCCATGTGAAGTTCAGGTAGTGTGTGAGCATCAGTCTAGGCTACAAAAGCTTTTTTAAAATCTGCCTCCGTACAGCCATGCGAACTTCGGGTAGTGTGTGAGCATCAGTCCAGGCTACAAACACTAGAAAATCTGCCTGCATTCACATGTGAAAAGCCATGTGAATTTCAACTAGTAAGCGTGCTAGAGTTCAGGTTGGTATGTATCTGGTTCTGTGCAAAAAAATAAAAGGAAAAAAGAACATGCATGTGATCTCATATGAAGGTCAGGTTGGTATGCACTAGTGGTTCAACCATTCAAACTCATGAAGGTTCAGGTTTTTTAACTGCAGATAGTATTTCCCCTTTGTAAAACAAGAAGTTCATGTTGTGGAGAGTGCTCAGATCAGGTACATATAAGTAATCAAATAGTGTAGAATTAACAGGATTAGAGGTTCATTTCAGTGAAAGGGTGCTCAGTTCAGGTACAAAAGTACTGGCAGATGCTCAGCTCAGTTCAGAGTGTGATGCCTGTCCAAGGGGGAAAATATGTACACGAACACCACTTTTATAATAGAAGTTTAGGCTGTGAATAATGCTCAGTTCAGTTACAAAGGTATAGGCAGATGTAACTTGTGTGCTAATAAACAATTTTCATTTATGTCAGCCAGACGAGAGACGCATGAAGAAGCTTAGAAGTTCCCAGCGGCAAGTACACAATCCTAAGCCTGTACGCGTTGCACCACCCCCTCAATGGGCCACACCTCAAACGCAACAACAGCATTACCAACCTGCTCCAGACAAAAAAATGGATGATAGCCGAAACACACGGAGACTTCCAAGATGCTGGGTCACAGCCCTATCCGCACAACTTTGCGCCTCCACCTAATTGGGTGACGCCGGAAATCCCTCGCGGATTCTTTGTATCCACCAGCAGACTCCCAAGCACGCCGATGGAGGAGGGGGTTAGCTCAAGTCTTGTGTGTAACTCCGGAGGTTATCCTGGTGTGCCTCATAAATGCCAAAGCGAAGCAACTAAACCGGATCCTAGGACAAATCCAACAGGAACAAACACACGAAGGAGAGTGCTCTGCACACTACAACCGTTGGATCCTGCTGCTGCTACAAGTCAGAATTGTACGGGACATAATGTACATGGATTGCTTCACAAAACAAAAGAGCAAACCAAGACTAGGATTGCAATACCTCCATAACCACCTCAAGCAAAAAGGATGCAAACAAGAGAGATGCCATCTTCATCCCTCCTTCCTCCTCGTGATCCACTGCTGCATCCTACTATGATTACTCCGCCGTGCCCCATCCCAGAGGGACAGCAGTAGACTCCAGTGGAGTTGTGATCATACACGCACGCAAGTGAACCAAAAATATTTATATACGCATCTTGTATTATCTGCAAATTTTCTGCTCCCTCTAGGATAACAAGTTCATAAACTGCATTTTAACATGTCGTTTGGATTATTTTCTCTTTTTCTGTAGATGCCGGATCTCCCGGATTATCTAATACCAAGACTAAAGATGTGATTCCAAGATGTAGAGAAAGCAAGGGAATTTTATAATAGATACGCCAGACACGCTGGTTTTGGAATCGGGAAGACGGGAGAATGACAACCACAAGTATTTTGTTTGCACATTGCAAGGGATACACACATCTTCTGTTTCATAGGCTAACAGGAAGCGAAACAAAACATCGCAAAGGATAGGCTGCAATGCAAGAATGAGGGTGAAGGTGCAGGAGGATAACACATGCGTCATAGTGGACATTGAGTACACTCATAATCACCAACTCATGCAAACTGATGACATCCTAGTATTCTTGCCCTCACACAAGAATTATGACCCCACTATTTTGGAGTATGTAAAGCTCCTGTAGTACCATGATGTCAAAACACAACAATCATGCCCATGCTATCTGAAAATGAAGATGGAAGCTACTTCCTAAGCATGACCGGACGAGACCTACTAAACTAGTAAGTATTCAAACATCGACATACTGCAATGCACATAGCATCCTAGGTCACAACCCTTTGCTAGCAAAAATAACAAATGCATGTTTGCATGTAATTTGCAGGAAAGCCATAAATGCAAGGAAAGATGATTTGGATGATGTATTGAAACTTGTTTCATTCTTCAAAGACATGAAGGCAATCAATGATGAGTTTTTCTATGACATACAAGTAGACAAGGACAAGTCAATTAAAAAGATTTTCTGGTCCAATGCAAGCTGCCGAGGAGCCTATCAAGACTTTGGCGATTGCGTAACATTTGACACAACATACAAGACCAACAGATTTCATATGCCTTTGGGAGTGTTTGTTGGAACAAACCATCACTTGCAGTCAACGATATTTGTTGTTGCCCTTATCAGAGATGAAGATGCAAACTCATTCAAGTGGTTGTTTGATCCATTTGTACGGTGCATGAACAACAAGCACCCGACTTGCATTCTAACAGGTGATTTAAAAAAACTCTTCAAGTTTCATCATCTTTTCAGTCTATGGGTCTGTATTGGGTACATTGGTTTTATCTGAAAAATTATGTAAAGCAAGCAGTTCAACCACTATTAGCACAGAAGTCCAACTAACAGTACAAGAAAGCAAAATTATCCGTCACATGTTTAGAAAAAAAATAGTTATGAATGTGAAGTTCAAATACAGGAATCACAGAAGTTCAAGGAAAAAAGCTGTAAGAAAAATATATGTAACATGTTCAGAAAAATATAGTTATTTATGTTAAGTTCAAGCACTAGTACCACAGAAGTTCAACAACACTGCTTTAAGAAAAAAATTGAGTGTGACACTATTAGTTAGTCCTACTGCTACCTATGAAGTTCAAGCACTGGTTGAGGGAGTCCTGGATTAGGGGGTCCTCGGACAACCGGACTATATACTTTGGCCGGACTGTTGGACTATGAAGATACAAGATTGAAAACTTCATCCCGTGTCAGGATGGGACTCTCCTTTGCGTGGAAGGCAAGCTTCGCAATTCGGATATGTAGATCTCCTCCCTTGTAACCGACTCTGTGTAACCCTAGCTCCCTCCGGTGTCTATATAAACCGGAGGGTTTAGTCCGTAGGACAACAACAATCATACCATAGGCTAGCTTCTAGGGTTTAGCCTCCCCGATCTCATGGTAGATCAACTCTTGTAATACTCATATCATCAAGATCAATCAAGCAGGAACTAGGGTATTACCTCCATCGAGAGGGCCCGAACTTGGGTAAACATTGTGTCCCCCGCTTCCTGTTACCACCCACCTTAGACGCACAGTTCAGGACCCCCTACGCAAGATCCGCCGGTTTTGACACCGACATTGGTGCTTTCATTGAGAGTTCCACTGTGTCATCATCATAAGGCTTGATGGATCCTTCGATCATCGGCAACGATGTGATTCAGGGTGAGGTTTTCCTCCCCGGACAGATCTTCGTATTCGGCGGCTTCGTACTGCGGGACAACTCGCTCGGCCATCTGGAGTAGATCGAGAGCTACGCCCCTGGCCATCAGGTCAGGTTTGGAAGCTTGAACTATACTGCCGACATCCGCGGAGACTTGATCTTTGACGGATTCGAACCCATGTCAGGTACGCCGCACAATCATGATGAGCATGATTTAGCTCTGCCATCGGACAGTGTTAGGGAGATCACACCTGTAACTACTCCGGCCCTCAATTCGGAACAAATCGCGCCGTCCAAGGACGGGTGGATGGACCCTTCCACGGAGGCCGCACACTCAGCGGTGATAGAGCCTAATACTGACTTCACCTCCTACAAGACCTGTGTTCTCGGATACTTGGATTCGTCCTCGGCCACAGACTCCGAACCGCTCGCGACCGTGCCCATCCAATCTGATTGGGCACCGATCATGGAGTTCACCTCCGTGGATATCTTTCAGCACTCGCCCCTAGGTGACGTGCTAAACTCATTACGGTCTCTCTCCTTGTCAGGAGACCCTTGGCCGAACTATGTCTGGCTCGAGTGGGAAGCGGACGGCGAAGAAATTCATTTCCCACCCACCACCCACTTAGTAGCCACTGTCGACTACCTAACTGACATGCTCGACTTCGACTCCGAAGACATCAACGGTATGGACAATGATGCGGGAGACGAACAGGAACCACCGCCCACAGGGCGCTGGACTGCCACCTCATCGTATGATATATACATGGTGGACACCCCCAAAGAAAGCGATGGCAATAAGGCAATGGAGGATAATCCCCCGAGAAGCAATCCATGAACCGGCATCATCGGCGCCGCTCTAAGCCCCGCCATAGCAAAAACAGCGATACCGGCACAGGAGAGAATAACGCTGCAAATAGTGCCGAAGACAAAGACAATCTCCTCCAACCAGGCTTTGAGCAGGAGGATGGGCAAGCCAGCCCCAAGGAACAGGCAGCAGACGGAGAATCAGAGGATGACAATTACATGCCTCTCTCCGAAGACAAGGTGAGCCTCGGCGATGAAGAATTTATCGTGCCTGAGGATCCCGTCGAACAAGAGCGCTTCAAGCGCCGGCTCATTGCCACAGCAAAAAGCCTGAAGAAAAAGCAATAACACAGCAAGCAACCCTGGCACATCGGAGGCCAGAGACAGCAACGGCAAGCCATGTCGCAATAGATACAAGCACCGCAACAACGGCGATAACGCCAAAGACACGACAGTCAATGCCGTATTTAGTGGCTCTAAATCCGGTTAGTGGAAAAAGTCGTTCAAAAGAAACAATCCGGGCCTGTCCAGTTTGGACCGCATACTTGACTACTCATGTCAAATTCACGGCACCCCCTATAAGCCAGTCAACCACACCAACAGAGAATGCTGGGTGTTCAAACAGGCCGGCAAGTTGAATGCCGAAAGTAAGGAAAAGGGGCTGCATAGCAACGATGAGGAGGAGCCCTGGCCGCCGAACACAGGAGGACAGAAGAAATTTCCTCCCCAAGTGAAAGCGGTGAACATGATATACGCAACCCATATCCCCAAGCGGGAACGGAAGCGTGCACTCAGGGACGTCTACGCGATGGAGCTAGTCGCCCCAAAGTTCAACCCATGGTCTTCTTGTCCGATCACTTTTGATCGCAGGGACCACCCCACTAGTATCCGTCATGGCGGTTCTGCTGCATTGGTCCTTGATACTATCATTGACGGATTCCACCTCACTCGAGTCCTTATGGACGGTGGCGGCAGCCTGAACCTGCTTTATCAGGATACGGTGCGCAAAATAGGTATAGACCCCTTGAGGATCAAACCCACAAAAAACCACCTTCAAAGGTGTCATACCAGGTGTAGAGGCTTGTTGCACGGGCTCAATCACACTGGAAGTGGTCTTCGGATCTCCGGATAACTTCCGAAGCGAAGATTTAATCTTCGATATCGTCCCCTTCCGCAGTGGCTAGCACACACTACTCGGACGACCCGCATTCGCTAGATTCAATGCGGTACCGCATTATGCATACCTCAAGCTCAAAATGCCAGGACCTCGCGGGGTTATAACAGTTAACAGAAACACAGAACGCTCGCTCCGCACAGAGGAGCACACTGCGGCCCTTGCAGCAGAAGTGCAAAGAAGCCTTTTGAGGCAAACTACCAATTCGGCGACAAGGTCCACAAACACATTCAAGCGAGTCCGAAATAACCTACAACAGAATCACCAGGTGCATTTAGAGCTCTCTTAGCAATTCGGCCTCCGTCTTAGTCCCAGTCAAGCAACGAAATTTGCGCCACGCGTACATAACTACGCACTAAAGATACCATGGGTATAGGCGGAGGCACGGCTATGGCACGTCCCACAATGCGGTTCAACCGCCTCAGGACCAGTATATCTTTATCATTTTCTTCCTTTGAGGACCCTATTCTCTGGAGGCCCTCTCTGATAGCTAGATTATCGGACCCATCATGGGAGGGAAGCACTAAGGGAGCAAGAAGCTTTGACGTACAAGGGAATACCCAGGTGGTCTCTCATACCGATCGTTATACATGTTTTACATACACGCATGCAGCTCGCCCTTGGATCAGACATATCAGATAGTGCTATTTTTTCTTGTTGTACTACTTATACACATACGCTTTGACGTATCCTATAAATAACAATGCACATCGTCAGCTTATTATTACATTTCTTCATCTTCTTCTTTTTTCTTGTTTGTCTATTCATGACAAGTTGCCCCGTACATTCTGGTACGTTTAGTATGCCAGGGGCTTCAGTGTACCCCATAACACGGCAAGAAAAGTCCGAACACTTTCGACAGTGCGGCACCCCGAACTTATAGAATTATATGCATCAGCTCCGAATCATGTCTTGGGTCAATAGTTGGGTTTGCCCGGCTCCCATGTTTTGGTGCCTTACATTCCGCTATATCGGCTAAGGTAGCACTGGGAGAACTACTGTGATTGTGTGCCGATTCTTCCGGATGAGCACCTCAGTAGAGAAAGACGAAAACTGACTGTCATGATGCGGTGAGAGCCGGTCGCTGTTCGAGAGGTCCCAAATCCCTAAAGATTTTTTCCGCTTCAAGCGAGGAGTCCGCCTTGTCCGATTTAGGCGTTCATAGCACCCCATGTTTGGCCTTCCGAATACTAGGGGCTTCACCAAAATTTAAAATTTAGACTTCTATGGCTAAGTGAGATTGATAAAGCTTTATAGTCTGATTGCCTGGTTCGTCGTGATGAACACCTCCTTCGAAGGACCCAAAACTGGGATAAAGAGTGATCAGATTTATCCCGAACACCTCAGTACTAGCTACATGGGGGCAGAAGCTGACGGCTAGCCAACTCTCAGATTTTATAAACGGCCGCACAGAAGGTAATATTTTAAATCAACAAGCGTTATACAACGCAGATGAACTCGTTTTCATATTACAAGATCACATGAGTACATTCATTCAAATATTATATCCTTAGAACATTCCTCCACCACAAGGCGGGCACCCTTCAGGACACTGCCATAATACTTTTCGGGGCGGTGATGCTCCTTGCCCTCCGGCGGCCCCTCCTTCACCAGCTTCTCGGGGTCCATCTTCGCCCAGTGCACTTTTGCTCGGGCAAAAGCCCTGCACGCACCCTCAATGCAGACGGACCACTTTATGACTTCAAGCCGTGGGCAGGCATTCACAAGCCGCCTCACCAGGCCGAAGTAGCTGCCAGGCAGGGGCTCACCAGGCCACATCCGGACTATGAGGCCCTTCATGGCCTGTTCGGCCGCCTTGTGGAGCTCGACCAATTGCTTCAACTGGTCGCTCAAGGGCATCAAATGTTCGGTCCCAGTATGCTGAGTCGAGAACAACTTCTCCGTTGAGCTCCCTTCCTTGGCCCGGTAAAATTCCGCTGCATCGGACGCACTGCGGGGAAGATCCGTGAATGGTCCTAGAGAGCTCCGATCTCGGGTAAGTAAAAGGAAAGTTTCCTTCACATACTTGCTTTGCATAATGAATTCCTTACCCACCGCTATCTTCCGGACCGCCTGAAGCTCCTGGAGGGCCTTGTGGGCTTCGGCCTTGGCATTTTTTGCATTCTCAAGGGCCTTCGCAAGCTCAGACCCTTGCGTCTTAGAGTCACGCTCCAAGGACTTGTATTATTTGACGAAATCCTGGAGCTCTTGCTGCAACTCACCGACTCGAGCATCTTGCTTCTCGCGCTCGGTGCGCTCCTTGGCCGCTTTGTCTTCGGCCTCGGACAGTGCCTCCTTCAGGGCCGCCACTTCGGTCGTGGCCCCTAGCAAAATTCATGATGATCCTATGACTTAACAACCACATTCTTTTTTATTCCTTATCAATATACGGACGGGTATTGCTTACCTTTGTTCTCTTCGGGCTGCCTCTTGGTAAGGCTGAGCTCTTTTTCGGGCCGCTTAAGGTCCCACTTCAGTGCGGAGACCTCCGCAGTGCGAGCGCCAGCGGCCAGCAGCGAAGCCTGCTTATTCACATAAGACACATTCTGATTAGACTCCTGTGATTATTATTTGATCCTTTGTTCAGCCTTTCTTTGCGAACGCCAAACAGAGCATTATGGGCTACTGTCTATGCTATAACATTTTCTTATAAATTGATTAATTACCTCAAAGCCTATTAGGAGGCTGGCACAGGCTTTAGTCAGTCCGCTTTTAGCAGACTGAACCTTCTCTACCACCTTACTCATGACAGTGCGGTGCTCTTCGTCAATGGAAGCGCCGCGAAGCGCTTCCAGCAAGTTGTCCGGTGCCTCTGGATGGACAGAGGCCATCGGGACAGACGGCTCACCCCCCTTAGTGAGGGGTCGCCCGACAGAGTCCGGAACCACGGGAGGTTCCGGTGTAGTATTTGGCCCGGGGCCGGACTTCCTGCCCGCGTCATTAGGGCCCATGGGAGCCTTTCCTCCCATGTGCCCGGCGTATGGGAGGTCGCCTTGGGGCACCCCCAGAACTATCTTCCCTTGGCTTGGTGCCCTTCGGGACAACACCTCGGCATTGTCCGTAGGGCAGGGGGAGGAGGCGGTCGGGAGCAAATCATTGTTCATCTCCGATAGGCCCAGAGACCCATTCGAAGAGGATACGTCGAGACGGTCCTTGGGTGGGCTGCATGATCATGTTCGGCATGATAAGAAACAATAAAACAAAATATACCAAAACTGTTATGGTATCCAGATACTTACGACTTCACCAGGGGCTTGTCCCAGGGCAACCACTCCTCGTGGTTGAACGCAGCCGTGGTGGAGCGGTCCGGAAGGAGGGCTTTTCCCTTCTTGGACCCTTCGGCCTCCCCGGATGGGGTGGCCTTCCTTTTCTTATCTCCCCCGGCTGGATGGGGAGAATTTTCCTCTTCCTCCTCCTCGTCTTTGGGGGAGGAAGGCGTCTCGGTGTTATCAGATGACAATTTCGATACAACCTTGCGCCGAAGAACTTTCCTGGTCCCCGCGACCTTCTTCTTAGCCTTCTTTTCCGGCGCCTCATAGGGTGCCAGAACTAGCATCTCCGTCAGGAGAGTACTTGCTGGATCTTCGGGCAGTGGTGCCGGATAATCAATCCGCTCCGCTGTCACGACCCATTCCTGTCAAATAATGTGGAGGTTCAGATCCCTCACATAGTTATACTCGGGAAAGAAACGGCTTATGAGATATAAGGAGCTTACCGGATTAGCAGGGCGCTTTGCGTTGAGTCCACGGTCCTCAGTAAGAGAAGGAGGTACATCGGCAGAATTGAATAACACCCTCCAGATGTCCTAGTGCGTCGTGTCGAAGAGCTCTTGCAGCGTCTGGTGCCTTGCCGAGTCGAACTCCCACATATTGAATGCATGTCTTTGACACGGGAGGATCCAGCGGAAGAGCATGACCTGGACCACGTTGACAAGCTTGATTTTCTTGCTTATCATGTTTTTAACACAGTTCTGGAGTTCGATCAGCTCCATCGATGAACCCCAAGATAAGCCCTTCTCTTTCCAGGAGGTGAGCCGCATGGGAATGCCAGATCGGAATTCTGGGATCGCCGCCCAGTTGTTGTCACGCGGCTCGGTGATGTAGAACCACCCCGATTGCCACCCCTTTATGGTCTCCACATAGGAGCCTTCGAGCTAGGTGACATTGAGCATTTTGCCCACCATGGAGCCTCCGCACTCCTCTTGCTGGCCGACCACCACCTTCAGTTTAACATTGAAGGTCTTCAGCCACAGGCTGAAGTGGGGCTTGATGCGGAGGAAGGCCTCGCACACGACGATAAACACCGAGATGTTGAGGATGAAATTGGGGGCCAGATCATGGAATTCCAGCCCGTAGTAGAACATGAGCCCGCGAACAAATGGGTGGAGGGGAAATCCCAGCCCGTGGACGAAATGGGTAAGGAATACATCCCTTTCGTGGGGCTCAGGGGTAGGAACGATCTGCCCCGCGCCTGGGAGCCGGTGCGCGATATCTGCGGCCAGGTATCCGGCTTCCCGGAGCTTCGTGATGTTCTCCTCCATAGCAGAGGAGGCCATCCACTTGCCTCCCGCTCCGGACATGTTCGGAGTGTTTTTGCGGAGAAGATGCGAACTTGGGCACTGGAGCTCGAGTGCGCGAGAATGTATGGGAAGGGAAGAAGAAGGCGTGGGTAAAAAAGGAGGAGTCCTTATCCCTTTATAAGCGTGGTAGAAACTGCGTGCCTCCCCACTTGCCTAGTAAAACTCGCTTATTCCCCAAGCATCGTGATTGATAGTGCGGTTGGGTTACCCACACCCGTATTAATGAGGATCCCGAGATAAGGGGACACGATCTCTGCTTCGACAAGACGTGCCAAGAAAACCACCTCGCAATGTTTGCAGTAGCTGGTTGAGAAAAACGGTTCGAATAATAACCAGGGCCATGGCGTGATGTCACGTTATGAAAAATTGTTAGCAGATTAGATTTGTGGAAATATTATACTCTCTACTGTGGTATGTGGAATTTGTTTTGCAGGGCCGGACACTATCCTTGTGTTCAAAATCTTCTATGGAGTATTCATAGGAGGAACCTGCCTTGCAATGCCGAAGACAACCTGCGCACCGGAATCGTCATCATTCAAGCCTGGTTCAGGGGCTACTGAGGGAGTCCTGGATTAGGGGGTCCTCGGACAGCCGGACTATATACTTTGGCCGGACTGTTGGACTATGAAGATACAAGATTGAAGACTTCGTCTCGTTTCCGGATGGGACTCTCCTTTGCGTGGAAGGCAAGCTTGGGAATTCGGATATGTAGATCTCCTCCCTTGTAACCGACTCTATGTAACCCTAGCTCCCTCCGGTGTCTATATAAACCGAAGGGTTTAGTCCGTAGGACAACAACAATCATACCATAGGCTAGCTTCTAGGGTTTAGCCTCTCCAATCTTGTGGTAGATCAACTCTTGTAATAGTCATATCATCAAGATCAATCAAGCAGGAAGTAGGGTATTACCTCCATCGAGAGGGCCCGAACCTGGGTAAACATTGTGTCCCCCGCTTCCTGTTACCATCCACCTTAGACGCATAGTTCGGGACCCCCTACCCGAGATCCGCCGATTTTGACATCGACACTGGTACCAGAGAAGTTCAGCAACACTATTGTAAGAAAAAATACATGTGACATTCTTAGATAGCCATACTGCTAGATGTGAAGTTCAAGTACTTGTACAACATAAGTTCACCATCAGTGCAAAAAAGAAGAAAGTTTATTTTTTTAATTCATGCAGACCAGTGCCCATCGATGGCGAAAGCTATACCACAATCATTTCCAAACACCGTCCACAAGCTATGCCGTTGGCACATCATGAAGAAGTACAGGAATACCTCGCGTTGCTGTACAAAAAGTATAAAACATTCAAAGAGGAGTTCACAACTATATTAAACTGGCCACTGATGCCAACGGAGTTTGAAGATGCTTGGGCTGAACTCGTACACAAGTAAAACCTGGAGAACGACCAGATGATGATGCAGTTGCGGAGTGATAGGAATATGTGGATTTCAACATATTACAAGAACATTTTGTGCTAGAATGACTTCCACACAATGAAGTGGGAGCATGAACCACGTGCTCAAGAAAGGGTTTGTCAAGGGGACCCAGAACCTACACAAGTTTCTTGGCGGGTAAATGCTTGCATACAAACTCGGATGCAGAAGGAGAACGAGCAAACAATGACCAGTATGGTATGATGACAAAAAAACACCCCCATCATGTTATGTTTTCCTTCAACATGTGCACTTTGAATTTATAAAAATGAAACCCATGACTCTGCTTCGACTAATATCTTACTTTTTGACATGTGCAGACCAATCCTGTGACAAAAACAACTAATGGCTACGAGGAAGACATGTCTATCAAGTACACGAGAGGCGTGTACACCGAGATGAGGAATAGGATGAGAAAAGCCATGCTATTTCGCGCAAAGCGTATAGCAGAGCACACTAAGTACCTTTGTACTACCACAACAAGCCTGGCCATGATGATGAAGAAAGATTTTCCTGGTCAAAGCATAAATTCCAGGTTGTAGCTGACCTAGAGAATGAAATATACGAGTGTGAATGCAAGCTCTGGACACACACAGGTGAGCGGAAAAACAAACTCATTAAATAGCTAAACTAGTAGTATCATATCAAAATATATGAAACTCATTGCTGGCTCAGAAACTATGTATTCTGCATTCAACACAAAATGTAGGTCTGTTCTACCTTCACATCATGAACATACTGGACTACCTGAAGCCTGACAAATTTCCAAACAAGTATATCCTCAAACGGTACACAAAGACTGAAAAATCACAACCAACCTTTGATACAAGGGACTACAACACAACTGCATCGGATGGCAGCTCAAGACTATCGAAGCAAGACATCTTGCTGCAGCTAAATTTGATGGTTAACAAGAAAGCGATGAGATGTGACCAGCAATATGACAGAGCCTACTATGTTCTCAAGAGTCTCGTGGAAGAGCTTGATGCAATACATTCAGCAAATCAAGCGGATGCGGACGAAAGGATGGCTGAAGAGGACGCTGAAATTGAAGATGACCTTCATTATTATGCAGCTAAAATGCTCAACGCCGCTGCTGAAGCCAACCAATGCAAGCAGGGTGTTGGCCAATCAATGGAGCAGCGACAGCAAGAGACAATGAAACTATTATTTTCTCTAATTCTTTACGGTTTAATAGTAGTTTTGAATTTAGTAAATCATGGAATTGTGTATTTTTGAATTTTTTGCAATTTTTGGTATAGTTTTCGCTCGAGTTCTTTAACCGTTTGTCAAAACAAGGCGTGTCATACGCCATTGGAAAGCTATGGACGAGGCGTAACTTTCATATGTTGAAATGTTACTGATATTCCTTACAGTTTAAGTTAATTTTGAAAATGGTGTGGTTGACGCCGAGAGGCGGCGACCGTTTTTCATGAAATTTTCACAAACCACTGATCGGAATGATTCAAATTATACGCCGTTGGAAAGATGTCGATGAGGCACAACTTTTTCATGTAGAACACTCTATCTGATTCCTCACATTTTAAGAGTAATTTTGATTTTAATGAAATGCAGACACTCTGTTTTTTCACGACACCAAAATCGTCGTATGTACTGCATCAGACAGATAACCGCACTGTTTTAGACTGAAAACCGCAATGCATCATACGGTCAAGTGAACTTCATGATTTCTTTTTGTCGAACATAAAATTTTCTCAGACAAGTTTTTGTTGTCTTTTTTTCCATTTTTTTATGAACGAGAGTGGACCACAGAGAGGAGGCAACTAAACAACGACATATATAAAAGTGAACCTCATTACTATCTTTGTTGTTGCGCTAATTTTTTTTGCACTCTTTCATTTTTGGGCACAAGTGAACAACATCACTCGAGACATTTTTGTCGTTTACTCAACTTTTTTCCACAAACATGTCTAAACTGAATGGTTGAGGCCAGTGAACCTCATATTTTTTATAGAAGTGTCTCGAATGCATAGTCAATGCTAATGGACTGCATTAATTTTTCATCCCTTTCTAATACATTTTTAATCATTGAATATGCACCGAGGAGACGAGATGAGTGGACTGCATTTATCTTCTGCACCGATTTTAACAAACTTCTACAATGGAAAATTGAACTGCATCTCTTTTTTACTTTGTCATCCTTTTGGGTGCAATTTTTTCCTTCACGCAAAATAAACACAGTAAACTACGGGACAAGGAGATTACACAAGCATTCGTCCACATCCATATTTACTCTCTCTCTCTCTGCATTATCAAAACAACAAAACGAACTTCAAATGAACAACGGTATTCTCTTTTCTTTTCCCACCGAGCGCACTGCAAATGATTCCTAGAAAAAATAGTGAGATTCAAAACGACGCATATCAACGATGGTGGACTGCGGTATGGTCACCGAAGAACAGACACAAAATCAAGCTAATCGCCCTGCACAATGCAAGGAAAAATGTCAAGAACATAAAAAATTCAAACAACACGTGTGAGGGATCCACAAGCGAACCGCACAGAGGCCGTTTTGAGCCGCATCGTGTGCCCAAGCGCACCACAACACCACGCTTTCATTTTTTAGCCATCACTTTTTTAATTATCTATATTTTTCTGAATATCAGCCTGAACAAGATGATTCCCAGTAAAAAAAATCCATGCTCCCATATGAATGTGGGAGCGGCCATAGCAGACGGCGTCGACAAATGATGAAGTGCACTCTTCTCAAGCAAAGCGCATGTCGTGTGCCACTGAACCTCATCTCACTTCATCATCAGTTCTTCTTTTTGTCTTTTTTCGTTATCCCCTACAGAAAAATCCTGGCAAAGTGAACTCCAAGAATAACTAATATAGTGTAATGAAGGATTTTCCATCACGGAATACAAGCGAACGACAGCATAAATATAAAAAGGACCTGCATCCCACGGCCTCAACCACCTCTAAACACAAAACACAAAAAGCGCTAGTGAACTGCATGCTCGCGTTGGGGCAACTACGAGCCGCTGGTCGGTGAGCTCCAAGTCCTCACCGAAGAAGATTTTTAATGCCGCCCGAAATGCAAGGCAGCGCGCCGCCGAACTGCAGTGGTCTCTCTTGGTGGCTCACTCATCGTCCTTCTGGTGGCACCAAATCATGAAACTCACACCCCGGCTGAACTTCGAGTAGACATACTGTCGAACGGCTCATCGTTGGTGTACTGCAAACCTGGATTTTATCTCAATCACGCCCGCAACACATTAGTGAACGACACGACTCCATAGGTAAGGTACTAAAGAGAGGTTGGGGGCGCACGTGTGAGTGGAATGCTGTGCAGCGGTTTGTGCACTGCACGCGGGGTTTGGATGCTGCAGTACTAGAGCAGGATCAGCCACGGATTGATGGGAACCGTCGCACCGGGGAGGCTTGGATATGAACCGCCGGGTCGAGGAGCTCGTCCGAGTGGAGCCGCCCAAATCGAGGAATGATACGTCTCCAACATATCTATAATTTTTTATTGTTCCATGCTATTATATTATCCACCTTGGATGTTTTATATGCATTTATATGATTTTTGGGACTAACCTATTAACCTAGAGCCTAGTGTCAGTTTCTGTTTTTTCCTTGTTCTTGAGTATTGCAGAAAAGGAAAACCAAACAGAGTCCAATTGACCTGAAATTTCACGGAGATCATTTCTGGACCAGAAGAAGCCCACAGAGTACCAGAGATGGGCCAGATGAGTCCCGAGGAAACCACAAGGGTGGGGGTGTGCCCTACCCCCTGGGCGCGCCCCCTACCTCGTGGCCACCTCGGGACCCCCCTGACTTGTTCATGACTCCAACACCTCTTATATAACCCCAAACTTCCAGAAAGAAACCTAGATCAGGAGTTCCGCCACCGCAAGCCTCTGTAGCCACCAAAAACCAATCTAGACTCGTTTCGGCACCCTACCGGAGGGGGGAATCCCTCTCCGGTGGCCATCTTCATCATCCTGACGCTCTCCATGACGAGGAGGGAGTAGTCATCCTCGGGGCTGAGGGTGTGTACCAGTATCTGTGTGTTTGATCTCTCTCTCTCTTGTGTTCTTGATTCGGCATGATCTTGATGTATCGCGAGCTTTGCTATTATAGTTGGATCTTATGATATTTCTCCCCCTCTACTCTCTTGTGATGAATTGAGTTTTCCCTTTGAAGTTATCTTATCGGATTGAGTCTTTAAGGATTTGAGAACACTTGATGTATGTCTTGCATGTACTTATCTGTGGTGACAATGGGATATCACGTGATCCACTTGATGTATGTTTTGGTGATCAACTTGCGAGTTCCATGACATCGTGAACTTATGCATAGGGGTTGGCACACGTTTTCATCTTGACTCTCCGGTAGAAACTTTGGGGCACACTTTGAAGTTCTTTGTGTTGGTTGAATAGATGAATCTGAGATTGTGTGATGCATCTCATATAATCATACCCACGGATACTTGAGGTGACATTGGAGTATCTAGGTGACATTAGGATTTTGGTTGATTTGTGTCTTAAGGTGTTATTCTAGTAAGAACTCTAGGATAGACTGAATGCAAAGAATAGCTTCTTGTTATTTTACTACGGACTCTTGAATAGATCGATCAGAAAGGATAACTTTGAGGTGGTTTCGTACCCTACAATAATCTCTTCGTTTGTTCTCCGCTATTAGTGACTTTGGAGTGACTCTTTGTTGCATGTTGAGGGATAGTTATATGATCCAATTATGTTATTATTGTTGAGAGAACTTGCACCAGGCCTTGTTTTGTAGCATTGCAATACCGTTTGAGCTCACTTTACCACTTGCTACCTTGCTGTTTTTATATTTTCAGATTACAAAAACCTATATCTACCATCCATATTGCACTTGTATCACCATCTCTTCGCTGAACTAGTGCACCTATACAATTTACCATTGTATTGGGCGTGTTGGAGACAAAAGAGACTCTTTGTTATTTGGTTGCAGGGTTGTTTGAGAGAGACCATCTTCATCCTACGCCTCCCACGGATTGATAAACCTTAGGTCATCCACTTGAGGGAAATTTGCTACTGTCCTACAAACGTCTGCACTTGGAGGCCCAACAACGTCCACAAGAAGAAGATTGTGTATTAGACATCAAGGAGCGCCCGCCGTGGCTTGGATCCCTGCAGCCATGGCCTGGATTTCATGGTCGGGCAGGGAGGAAGAGGCTTGATCCGAAGGGCGGCGTCGGAGCTACAGCTGGAGGCGGTTGATCCCGGGATGGTTGGATCCAAGCCTAGGATGGCCGGGTCGGGAGGTGGGAAGGGGAGAGCTCGGGGTGGCACATTGGGCAGGGTGGCTGGCGGCGAGGTGGCTCCGGCGCACGGAAGAAGGTGGTAGGAGAGGGGGGTTA
This sequence comes from Triticum aestivum, assembly GCF_018294505.1. Taxonomy (NCBI): domain Eukaryota; kingdom Viridiplantae; phylum Streptophyta; class Magnoliopsida; order Poales; family Poaceae; genus Triticum; species Triticum aestivum. Next base: position 314,737,044 of record NC_057809.1, on the reverse strand, counting down.
TGGCGACGCGAAGAGGGGCTGGGGCGGCATGGAGCTCGCTGGCTCTCCCAACTGGCCACCACGTGCAGGAGGTGGTGGGTTCCGACTGGATCCGTCGGCTTGTGGCTGCACCGGTGATCGTGGTCAAGGTCTCGCTGGTTTCTGGTGACGGTCGGATCCCACCATCGCTGCTGGGGCACCCGTGGTTGGAAGGGCTTGGGGCGCGACAGGCATGGGAAGTAGGTAGGTGCGCGACGGCCGTGGGAGGGGGTTAACGGTGCGGGAGGGGATTGGGGGCACTACAAAAAAATACACTTCCGTGATGATACGTGTTTGTCACAGTAGGTCGCTTTTTTTTCTTGCATGTACATCCATGACAAATTTATGACAGAATCAAGATAGTCATACCTGTGCTGTCGTAGAAGTGTTCCATGACATTACCAAAATTATCATCACGGAAGTGTCCACTTCTATGACGATAAATCACGCGTCACAGAAGTACTTTCGTCAAGGGTGACCGACACGTGGAATCCTACGCCGTTAAGCTATCGGGTCGGGTTTTGGATCCGATAACCCGTTAACAGCCCCGACGAATGGGAAATTTCCACGTGTAAAATTCTTATTGGCCGGACGAAACATGTGTAAGCTCGTCAGTGGGTCAGATAGGCACCTATGATACGTCGACACGTGGCACGGCCCAACAAAGGCCCAATCCTGTGAAAAGGCCAGCCCGTTTGACTTGGTCAAAAGCTGGCGGGCTGGCCCATGGAAAGCCTGTTAACGGCATGTTTGCATATAGCCCATTTACAGCTCGCTAACCCAAGGCCCGTTACGCCCTATCCGAATTAGGCCTGGTAGCGTCATCTAGGCCATCCAATATGATTCCAGCCCGTTTTCACTTCTGGCCCATGTATGGCCCATGAAGTCTTTCGGCCCATATGAGGCCCTATGTAACTCTTGGCCTATTAACGGCCCGTGGTGAAACTGGCCCGTAATGAACAGTGTATCACTTTACACCCATTAATGGCCCGTGGTGAAACTGGCCCGTAATGAATAGTGTATCACTTTATACCCATTAATGGCCCGTTATTCCGTTGGGCCATTTCCAGCCCATGTTATCTTTCGGCCTTCTCAGAGCCCATTTATTCTTGGGATCATTTCCAGCATTTGTTTACTTACGGCCCATTACTGTCATTTTCTGCTTGTGGGCCAAATTCAGCCCGTGGTTACAGTCGGCCCGTTTGTGGTCCGTTAATATGTTGGGCCATTTCCATAGCGTCATCAAATACGGCCTATTAATGATGGCCCGTTACGGTCGGCCCATGAATGGACGATTCCAACTCTAGACTGTTTACGGCCATAATGCGGCTTTATATTGGCCCATGTTTGGCCAATCGATCATACGGCCCATATAAGGCCCATTGATGATACGGCCCGTAGAAGGCCTACTGTTTCTACGGCCCGTAAAAGGCCCACTGTTTCTACGGCCCGTAGGAGGCCCAGTGTCACTACAGTAAATATTAGCCCATGGTTATTGTGGCCTAGTTTTAAAAAATAGGTTATTGCAGCCACTAGTTAACCGCGGAAAAAGAACTGCAATGACTACAAGCAAACAAATAAACAAGACAACAAGGAAATAAATAAGCAAGCAACTAATGCTAGGCTATCACGGCTATTACACATATTACATCCACTGGGCATCAAAGTTCGCCACCAGTGCAAATATAGGGAACAAAGCAGCATGTCATATACACTGGCCGTCAAAATTGGCCACCAGTGCAAATAAACGCGGCAGCAAAACAAGAGCATAACTGAAACAACTTCAGAAGAGCTCAAGAAACGTTATCCTGGGTATCCACCATGCTGGCAATAAGCTTAGCAAGCTGATTAGCTTTGTCCTGTTTGGCGCTAAAATCCTCCAACGCTTGCTGTTGCACCAGAAAGTATGCATCTGAATGCTCCAGGGACTTCCGCAGTCCTTCCGCTTCTTGTCGCAGCACAGCTGATCGATGTCTTTCAGCTTGTAGTTGAGACTCAAGAAACCGAACTGATTCAGACAGTGAGTTTGAATAGCTTGTGCAAGCGGTAGTGGCCAGTAACTCCAACAATAAACCAAGACAGGATGTGTCACTATCCTGAACCTTATCTGCATTACTTCCTTTACCGTTGCTTAATAAGGCACTCTTCCCCAATATTCTGTCAGCATTCTAAAAGAAGAAACAAGCAGACACATAACAAGTTTAGCATGTACTACTATATGAAACTCATTTCGGTGAACCAGTTCATTAGTAAGGTGGACAGGATTAAACTACCAAGTCTTCTATTGCCAAGTACTAGTACATAATAAAAGCATCAAACAAACATATATCTATGTCCTATGGTAGCAATGGAATCTTAAATTAGAACAGTTGTTCTTCAGGTTTAGGCACTTGTTCTACATGAACAGAGTACAGTAAAACGCAAGAATATAATACTTAAAAATAGAAAATGAGCTCATAGACCTTACCACATTCTTGGTTCGGGACCAGTACAGAACAAGGCGTTCCCAGTCATCGTCCAGTAAATGTGTCTCAGGAGAACGTAAGGGAATTTGATGAGTTTCTTTGCCGGTGAAGTACGTTTTCTTCAGGTAATTCCGATACTGCCACCAAGCATTCTTGAAGATAGCAGAGGTATTAGCACAGGTTACCTCATCCTGAGTTTCCAAATCGGTCCTTCTCTATAGAGAAAAATGGGAAAATTTGCTGTATTATAACCATCATGGAGGTAGGATGTATGGGACGAAGCAAAGTAATTGCCATGAATAACATTACTTACACATAACTCCTGGACAAACACCTGCAACTGGCATTTTCCTTCATCTTCAGTATAATATTTCCAAGATGGGAAGATACGCACATACGATTTAACAACATCAAATGCGATAGATGCTAAACTACGACTAGCTGGTTGTGCTTCCTCCACAGGAATAGGCGTACTAACTGGTGGAGTTGGGGTTCGCCGTGATAGTACTGGCCCTTTGGGCACTGGAGCTGCCTTACTAACTGCTCTTGTTTGGGAGCTCTGTGGTGGAGATGGTGCTGTGTCAACAGGAACTGGGTTACTATCGGCTGGGGTTGGGGTTAGATTGGGTGAAGCTGGTTCTCTGTCCATCGTAGTAGGGGTACAATCTGCGAGAGTTTGGGTTATGTGTGGTAGGGCTGGTTCTTGTGCATGTACAACCGGGGTGCTATCTCCACCAAGAGGTAGCACTGTTTTATTTGAAGACCGTGTTTTTAGTCCGCTAGATACTGGCATCACCCGCTCCAATTCAAATGGCTGATAAACAGGAAACATAGTTGAATGTACAGACATTGTATGAGAGACAGATGCAATAGATAGTGTGGAAAAAAGAGGGCATGAAATAGTTGACATGTATATTGTTTAACTAAAACGGATAGCATGACATAATTTCACATATATGATGTCTATCTAAACTGGATAGCATAGCATAACATAATTCAAAGATATGATGAATAACTAAACAGGATCGCATGACATAATTCACCTACATGTTATCTAAGTAATCAGGATCGCATCATTTAATTCACATATGTGATTTATATGCTAAACAGAGGGCATTCGATATGATGTCTGAACTAAGAACATGGTGTTGAATATTGTGTATATGATGTCTAAACTATGCAATGCAAGACACTGTATGCATGATATGAACAGTATAACCGTGCCAAGTTAGAGCATACACCTCAGTGGGGGAATAGGACTGGTCATCTGTCTCTGAATCCATCTCTGAGGAGCTATCGGGACCCAACAAGAGATCTGCTTCGACAGGTAGCACTGTCTGCTCTGAAGGCCTTGTTTTCACTCCAGATTTTTCCATCTCCCACCCAAATGGCTGATTCACAGGAAGAGTAGTTTAATGTACAAACATTGTCGACAAATGGAAATGTAATGAAGAAAAGGAAGGGCAAGATATCATTCAAATATATGATGCCTGGTTAAACAGGATGGCATTGCACATTTCACATATATTATGGCTGGCTAAAAGACATGAGACTGCATAATTCCCATATATGATATAGAAACTAAACAGGTGGCATTACAGAACATGTCTAAACTAAGCAGATGACATATATGATGTCAAAAGTAGGCACTGCAAGGCAACATATGCATGATATGACTAACATCATCATGCCAAGGTAGAGCAAACACCTTGGGGGGTAAATAGGAGTGGTCAGCGGCGTCCGAATCCGCCTCAGAACAGATATCTTCCTCTGGATTACAATCTGGAGAGGGGTGGGGAGGGTTTGCCATTGAACCCACCATGGAGCGATGTCTGCATGACATTGTATTGCCGCGCAAAACTCTTCTCTTTTTCTCTACATGTTCAGCATGACTGTGTACAATATCTGACATGCATACGAAAAAAATATGGTGAGATTATGTAAGGAGAGCATGCAGAAATTTAGAGTGATGGTAACAACCAGTGGATCGATGTTTTTCCGTTGAACCAAAATAGCCCTAATGGATCGACGTGAATGTATAGTAATAAGTGATGCAACAAGTGTACAACCTCTTTGCCGTAGCCGTGTCGACCTCAGCATCATTGGGTTGGTCGCTGAAGCAGTTGAGGCAGAGGTGGCTGTCGGAGGTGTGGAGGAAGATCTGAGGAATCTGTAGACGGCGTCCAGGGCACTGCTCTGTTGTGATGGATCGTTCTGTCGTTGGAGCAGCTCCGGTGAGCCGTAAGACGTCAAGGCTGAAGCAGCACAAGACAGACATCGTCAATCTCAAGTGGGATTCTAATAGCATTTCCAATAGATGATGTAAAATGGATGTAAAATTAACATCACCAAAAACCACCTGACTACAACAGATGAGGTAAAAACTGTTGACTCTGAACTTAACTGTCGAAACTGAAATTTACTGTGGAATCTGAATGCTACTGTCGAAACTGAACGCAATGGTAGCAGAGAGGCACTTGACATGTAGTTTAGGGAGGGCCTGCAGTTCATCTTCAACCTGCACCCCCCTGAGCCGCCAGCCACCACCGGCCGAACCGCCGGCCCCAGCGCCGCCTCGCCGCCCCGAAACAACTCGCCACCGCCGCCCCGGCCAGCCCTCTAGGCCCCCGCCCCACCCTGAACCCTAAGATAGATAGTGGGGTACCTCTCCGGCGAGCCCCCGTCCCCGCTGCGGGTGGTTCTTCCTTAACTCCGGCGAGCCCCCCAACCCCTGAAAATCGACTGACCCAAAAGTCGATTCAGTCGACTGAAGTGTGGCTTAATCGGAGCAGAGCAGCAGCACGAGCGAGGGGGAGAGCAGCAGCAGCAGCTGGGCGAGCGAGCGATCGAGCGAGAGCCGGAGCAGCAGCAGCAGATCCGGCTGGTATGGACACCGCGCCGAAGGGGCCTCGCACTGGGGAGAGCCGCCGTGGAGATGTCGCCCGCGGCGCCGGCTTCAAGGTAGCCGCTCCATGGGGGTGCGGGATGGAGCACCGTCGGCGCCGGGAGGTCGAGTTAAGGAGAAGGTGCGATGCGATGAGTGTACAACCTCTTTGGTGGCGCCGAGTAGGCCTCGGCTTCGTCCGAGGAGTCGGTGAGGATGTTGCGGTTCCGGTGGAGCAGGTTAAGGCGGCGCTGTGGGGATGGAGCAGCCGCGATAGACGAGGCGATCGTCGGAGCAGCTCCTTGGAGGTGGAGGACGGGGCGGCTGAACCGGCGGGACGGCGAGATGGACGACGGATCCTCATCCGGGGAGGTGGACGAGGGACGTCGAGCTGTTGCGGTGGACGACGTCGTCGGGGAAGAGGCTCCGGCTGGGCAGCGGTGACGTGGCGGACGGAGGAGGGTGGGGTTTCGCGGCTGGAGCGGAGAGGTTATGGCGGCCTGGGATTTCGAATGGCGAAAAGGGGGTGATGGGAGGGGGTGAAGCATGACTTAGGAACGCGCTTGTCCAAAATGTAGGGTGTGTTACAAAAGTACCCCCCACCGATTTGAACTAGCGGCGCTTTCGGCTCAGGGTTAGAAGGGGGATTTCGCGTGTCGGGATTTGGCAGCTGGAGGGAGTTTTCGCGCGCGTTGTAATTTCGGGATAGCAAGGCGCGGGTTGTGAAGGCGCCAGTTTTGGGAGCACGATATCTGAATTTTCGGGATATAACAAGACGCGGGTTGAATTTCAGGGACAAGCCTAACGTGTCGTAATATTGTACTTGTACGTACCAAATCAATTCGCACTTCCCTCAACCAAAAAGAAAACGAAAAAAATAAAACTATTCACACCACACAAAGAGAGAGTCTTGCCCCGTTTTACTATACAAATGCTATTCAAAGCTACTCCCTCCTTCCATCTATATAGGGCCTAATGCGTTTTTCGATGCTAACTTTGACCAAATATTAGAGCAATGATATATGACATGCAACTTACACAAAGCACACCGTTAAATTCGTCTGTGAAAGGTTCTTTCAATGATATAATTTTCACATTGTGCATGTCATGTACTATTAATCTTGTCAATAGTCAAAGGCGGTCTTAAAAATCTCATTACGCCCTATGTAGATGGAAGGAGGGAGTATGAATCCATGTTATGTCCGATTAAATTTTTTCGCTTGCTGTATAATGCATGTAACCTACTCATACCAACATTTTAGTGCATTCCAAATGTCTATACTACCGCTGCAATTCGAACTAAATTTGAATTCGTTTCTCTATTTCAATAAGAATCTACAATCATGATTGTTGCCAACTTCAACCATCAAAGTTTCCTTGCTATCCGCCAGATATAAATCAGACGGCCTATAATGCAGGATGGCAGGCACACCATCATCAACAACTCCGTTTTTTATAAGAGTAGAGATAAAATATATTAAATGTAGTATACCATGTTCATAACCACACCATGTTTATCACCGTTATATATATTCACACATCCGTCGGTTTTAAACACTATGATAAATTCTTCAAATATCCGAATTCGCTTTTTATAATGAAGTATATATGATCTCTATTCGTCTTTTACACCCACACAACCCTCTTATCTTTGTAGCTAGCGCTAACTTTCTCTTGTGCATGCACACGCCCGCATCCCTCTCACCCTCCTCAGCATTCTCTAGCTCCATCGCGCAAATTCGTGTTTTCACTTTAGGTCGTTCACCCACGGTGTGTGTAGGCCCCCCAGCTCCTTCTTTACGGCACACATCGATCGATATGCCTCTCTAGCCAGGTGTGCCTAGCACAAACACAAGCTTCCCCTCTTCTCTTGTCACCGTCCATGCCTCACTCCCACCACTCTTTTCATCGTTCTCGTACTCGCACACTCCTCCCCCTCGATATAGTATGCCTCTCGTACCACCTCCTACATGCATCCCTCTCTCTCTATCCTTCTCCTCGTGCCTCATTTGCTTCTAACACACACATGCATGTATACCGATCGATCTCCCAACATATACCTAGATCGACTTTAACTACCCCCCCATCGATCGACGTACCTCACAAGTTATGTCTCTCCTTTCTCTTACAAAGGGCGATTGATCTTCCTATGTAGTTACGTCTGCTTACCACAGCCACATCGTCCCCCTCATCATTCGTGCATGCCTCCTGACCCGTCTCTCACACGCACGTGCACAGACAACAAGCAGCCATCTCCTCTCTTATTGATATTGCGGGCGTGCCCTCCGTTTGTCTAGCAAGCCTATCCCACCATTTGTTAGAAGCAACTCCACTACCACCCCCTCCAACACTCTAGCTCTGTCTCTCTCCCAACCTTATTCATCTCCTGCACATATGCATGGATGCCGATCGATCTCCCTTAATACATGAGGCAGATCGATCTCCTTAATACATGAGGTAGGCCTCTCTCCTCCTCCACACATATACCAGCCATTGTACCTCTATAGTTAATTGGGCCTCCCTCTTCCCCCACCACACACCGATAGTCGAGCGCTGCAGGTAGGTATCCATGCCACAGAGACAAACTGCACATGTCCCATCTCACATTCCAGTAGGCCAGCCACTCTATATCTTTGACGTGGGCACACACAAATTCGATGGCACTCTTTATCGATCGCGCGCGCGCACACACACACACATCATCCCTCTCTTCGATTCTATAGACACCTCAAGCCGATGATACCTCCACTCTCTTCTCGTGGATCGCCCCCTCTATATATATGTTATATCCAGGACTCTATTTCACACACATTGCATATGTTAAATTTTTTGATTGACCCCCCCCCCAAAAAAACTCTCAAGAACCCACACACTATATCTCTCTAGGTTTGTATCTCTCTCACACAACCCCACGTAGGTGGTGTACGTATACAAGAAGAGAATAGGTGCACCGTGCACGTACTCACGCTTCGTGCCCAGCCACACCCGCGCGGGTACACGGTGGAGCTCATTTCTTTACGAAATGGCAGCCCACGTGCTAATTTGAACGCCTGTAGCGGTTGTTTACCTAGGGAGGTCGTGTACCACGCGTGCACGAAACAAAGTTCGACTTGACGCGTTGCCGCGTTATTTTTAAATAAAGTTATAGCGCTCAATGGCACGTACACAGAATATAAAACGATTTTTATGGAGGAAAAGGTAGTCCGCTCTTCAGAGTATCTCACACAAGGCTCCGGTGGCCTCTCTCTCTCTCTCACCGTTGGTCACTGATCCGGCCGCATCCCGTCCGCCGGGGGAAAGGGAGTGCGGTGGCCTCTCTCTCTCACCGTTGGTCACTGATCCGGCCGCATCCCGTCCGCCGGGGGAAAGGGAGTGCGGTGGCCTCTCTCTCTCTCACCGTTGGTCACTGATTCGGCCGCATCCCGTCCGCCGGGGGAAAGGAAGGAAGTGCATCGTTTCTCCGTTCGACGGCGCCGAGGCAGCACGTCCCGATCTGCGGTACACGCCGTTCTCTCTGACCAAGCTCCGGCGCGGCAGGGCCTACGCCACCTGCTCGCAGATTCCGCCCGCCGCCGCTCACCTAGTTACATCCCGACGACCTCCAGGTATCCCCTCCGGCCTTGCTCCACTGCCCGTTTTCCCACGTCGCTGCATGTGGATCTTCCATAGTTCTTTGCCCAAAACGTAGCTCGTCCGGCGTACTTTCCATATTGCATTCTCGTCCTCACACCGTTTTAGACAAACACAACTGTGTTGTTATCTTCCCTTAGGACAAGGAATATGCTTCTTTTTTGTCGTCGCATGTGTCATCAACTGTTATTGGCCAGTAATTGTTTCCTTTCTACCTCTTTTTTGCAAACAGGGCTATCCATTTCACCTCGTTGCTATCGCGACCTTTTGGTGAACTGCACAAATCACTTTTTTCTTAAGAGTGTTTTGTGCAGTTGTACTAAAATGTCACACGGGCAACATCTCTACATTTCAGTGCGACTTCACAAAGGGAGATTGGTTTTGCTCTATCCTCCTCATCCAACTCCGAGCCTAATCTTCTCCAACTAGTTAGTCTTAAGAGAGACCGCAAAGATGACCGGCTTCTATTTGTGTGTTTATTGTTTCATCAGTAGTCCTCTATTATCGTAATCACACTTTATATCTTTGGAACAGGGACGCTCAGTTCTATTTTAGTGGAACTGCACAAAATGATCAGAATGTTGCATGCTCCAGACAGCTACTTTTTTCCCCAACATGCCTTGTTGATTTAGACAAAGCTGGGGGGACGTTGCTGCCAATGAAAGCATGGATCAATTTTAATTTAACACCGTCTCACAACTTTGTCTTCAGTTGTGATGTAATTATTAGCTCTGATCTGCTAATAATTGACATGCATTAGCAAGGAAGTTAGTTTTTTATTGTTTCCGAAAGAGCATCGATGGCAAGACATGCGAAACAAAAGCTGAAAGCTCACACCATTGTACAATTTCATGTCGCTGGAAAATTATTTGTATAGTACGTCAATTATGTAAACAAATGATGGAAGCTTGATAGCATTGCCAGAAGCCTCTTCATCATCCGGGTCCATGTGCCATGCACGAAATTATACTCCTTCGTTCCTAAATATTTGTCTTTTTACAAATTTCAAACGGGCATATTTTAGAGTGTAGATTCACTCATTTTGCTTCATATGTGTACTCCCTCCATTCCTAAATATTCTATTCGTCTTAACAGAGATTTCAACATATTTTAGAAAGACAAATACTCCGGAGTATATTTAAGAACCGAGGGGGTAGTGCACAACCGCATGGGAGACTCAGCCCGGTCGTTGCACCGCATTAATAGTGAGTAATGAGCAGTCAAATCATAAGCCCCACCTTTCCCACTGTAAGTTGCTCTGAAGAAGCAACCATCAATACGCTCTTCTTTGAATCCGCTCATACTACTCCATCTGTCACTGTTTATATAGCGTGCTTCAGAAAAAAGAAAAAAAATCTGTGGGACCAAGGCGACTAGCGATCGGCCTGAAAAATAGCATTGGTAGTTATAGCACGACGTCTATTACTATAGGGAATAATGCGTACACACATGCATGCAGTGCTTCCACCCCGGGTACACACATGCATGCACTCCGTAGTAGTATAGTACATGGAGAGAAAATTGTGGACTTGATTGTGGTTACCATGCCCTAATTAATTGAGCATTAAACCAAACGCGTCTAAAGTCTCTCTGGTGGTGGAAATGCATTGAGAGAAATGCATCATAATGAAGCGTGCCCTGTAAACTATGACGGAGGGTGGAGTAGTATGAAGGTGCAAAACCAAGTACGCGTACTAGTACTGCGCTTGGCTCTTCGCCCCTTCGTGAAGTCGAACAATGATGGTACTCCGCATGTTGGGTACTACAGTGTATGCCTCTGACAATGTGACACCGAATGGACTGATGCATGTCCACCGAGGGTAGGTTGCATTAGTCAAAAGGCGTAAGCGAGCTTCACCTTGTCCTGCAAGCTTCTCCTTGTTCTGCGAGTTGACGGGACACACCAAAAAGTAGTGCTAGTCCATACTCCCTCCTTTTCCGGTTAATATGGCTTAATCTTTTTTGCGGGTAAATGAGAGAGCTTTATTCATATATAAGCATTCTTAGGACGATCAGCCAAGACACTGGTCACTAGGAAGCCAAAAAAAGAAGTAGGAAGCGAGGTGTTTCATCAAGCTAGCTCTCGGCCACATTCAAAGTGCAGCAAGCACGGTTTGCACGAAGATGCGCCGCAAGGTTTGCTGACCTATTTACATGCTAAATAACAAAAAAGAGGAAATATTACTGAGCGCTACTATTTGTAACAGGATATGAGCCAGAATTAAGCGAGAATTGTGGCGAGTGTTCCATGCAATCAACTTCCATTATCACATGCGAGAACCCTTGAAGAGAACCAAATGTGTTGAAGATTGCTTTATCACATTTTAAAATTATAATAAGAGTGCAGACGCTCCTCCATCCGGTTCCTAGTAGTATAGTGTAGTATGCTTCTGGCAATCTGACACCAAATTAACTGTTGCACGTCCACCGCCTGAGCGAGGGAGAGCTTGCATTAGTCAAAAGTTTCTCCTTGTCCTGCGAGCCACCGCGCGCAAGCTTCTCCCATCCTGCAACCTTCTCCTCGTTCGGCAAGTTGACGGGACACATCAAAGTAATGCTAGTCCATGCTGCCTCCTCTCCGGTTAACATGGCTTAATTTCAAACGAGATAAATACACTTTCTGTCACTGTATATTTGTAAAAATACGGTCAGTGGACTTCATAATACGCTCATTGCGCTCAATATATATATTTTCCTGTGTTCATACGGTCACTAGCTCACCCTGACTGAGTATGTGTGTGCATGCACGTGTAGGTTGAGCACTTGAGCATCACCGTGTGTGTTCCGTCGTGTGCTTGGACATGCATGCATTAGGGCATCGCGCGCGTTTTTGCGTCCATGTGTACGTGTGACTGTTGCATACACGTAGGGGGAGTACGTGTAGGGGCCACTAAGGAGCAGTCAAATCACATAGTATTTAGTCGGAATAAGCAACCATCATTTCACTCTTGAATGACACGTACGCAATATAAAATGGTTGATATGGAGAGAAAAAGAAAACCACTATGTATACACTAGCAGGAGCCTAAGCTACAAGCCTGCTTTCTTAGGTTGCTCTCTTCACAAGCATAGAACAACGGGCCTGATCCCGCGGCTGGGGGAAGGGAACAATGTTCTGCGTAGATGCGGTCGACATCGGCGAGGGAGAAAACCCACAGTCGGTGCATCCCAATCGGGGGTCACCGTGGTATGGGCCGATGCCGCGTCCCAACCGCCCTTCTAGCTACAGCCCGACGTCCCAGGTAGTCCATCTTCCTTTTGGAGCCGGCTTGCTCCACTGCCGTAGCTCCATCTCCATGTCGATCTTTCTCTACTTCTACCGGCTTCTACCTATGATGAGTTTATGTCTCATGAACTAGTGCCAGTACTATTATTCTAATCACCTTCAATATCTTTGCCATCAGGGATGCTCGGGTCGATTTTAGTGGAACTGCACAAAAGCATCGTATGATCCGAGGGTGCCAGCCATCTTTCCTTCGACAGGTTCTATTTGGCCAGGAAATTAAATCATGTTTAGGGTTTAGGGTTTAAGTCGTAGTGACCCCATCAGTAGTTTTTCTTTCATACACGCTCTTACAACTTTTTTCTTTAGTTGTGAAGTAAATATTGGCTATGATCTGTGAATCATTGAGATGCATCACCGTGCATGTTAGTTTTCCTTTGTATTTGATGGAATGTTGTAACGGGGCAACCTTGGAATCGGAATGAAAATGGAATGGAAAAGTTTCTGTTCTTCAAGAGAAAAAATGGAAACGGAGAGAAACCAACGTTTCGTTTCGTTGGATCGCGCCATCGAGCAAAACCAACGTTTAAATCACGTATGTCGTGTTCGTGTCTCACACGGTCGCTCGGCATGCCACTCACCGCAAACCGAGTAGTATACCATAACTTTCCCGCCTGCTTGTCGGTGGATCGCGCCATGGAGTACTAGCACTACTGGAAGAGATTGACAAGTTGGGGGAGGACAGCTAGCTGTAGCACGGACTCCCAAGAACTTTTTACATGCATGTTGTAGCCGGCTATTGCGACCTTTGAACGCGGAGCAGCCGCGTGCACCCGGAAGTGGCGCGGGCGACGCTCTCTCGACCGGCACGTCGCTTCAATGCCGGCACCAGTGAGAGGTCGCGTCCGCTCTGGCCGGGCATGAATGCGGCACTAACCGTTTCGGGCGGGAAGCACGCGTGGGTGATGAAGAGGGTTCGGGTTGGTCAGGACCGGCCGTGGCAGCGGTCCGGACGTGCGCAAACAAGAGGTGTTGTACGTTAATATTGCTGCATATATAATTAACAACGTAAATAATGTGCCAGTTGGACAAATATGATTGGAGATGGAGATATATAAGCGGGAGCCTCAATGCTTGTTCGCTAGGGTTTGCACTCTCCACACGCTCGCCGCACTACATCTATGTTACACGCTGGAGGCTCAGCGTTCATTTGCTAGGGTTTGCTATATTCACAGTCTCTTACCCTCTCTTCACCAGATCTAAACAAGACTGCGTTGGCCTCTTGTCTATCCCCCCCCCCCTCACAGCTGGTGAAGGAGGCGTCCATATCCCGTCGCACCGGGAAGGGGAGGAGGTGCAGCGTTCACTCTATCACCTTTGGCGAGGGAGGCAATCCACTGCCGGCTGCGCTGTTCTCTTTCACCCAGCGCCTGTGCGGGAGGGCCACCGACCCCTTCTTCCTTGCTACGGTACGTAGTGTGGGCAGATCCGGCCTCCCGCCGCACGCCTTGCCACATCCCGATGACCCTAAGGTATAAGTTTCTTTGAAATCGTCGTTGCTCTAGCTGCATGTGGATCTTTTTCGATCTGTAGTCGAATCTAGGTCTTGGTTCAAAGAGGAAAGAAGGGTGCGGTGGGCTGGAGCAACAATCTAGGACGTGGTTCAATGAGGAAAGGAGGGGCGGAAAGTAGTATAGACTGGCTAGCCAGCCGCTTTGTAGGCCGAAAAGGGAAAAGGGGGGTAACCCAGTACACACATCTGTAAGGAACCGATCTGTTTGTTGAAAAGGGAAAGAAACTGGGGGTCGGGTAGTTTGTGCATGACTAGATTTGCTGCCCTCACATAGGAAGAAGGTTCAAAGAGAACAAATATGGGACCAGCGCATATATGCTGCTTGGCTACATACTCTGCATCACCCATTTATACGTGTGGACGCACATGGCGCTGGCATGTCCCATGCAGCTATTTTGCTATTGTTAATCTAAGAATGCCGCCGGAAAATTGAAGCAATGCCACTGTTAAAAGTAAATTACATTTTTTAACGAATGTTGTTTCAAGAGAATGTCTTTGTTAATATGAATCAACGCAACCGTTTTAAATAAATGATGAATTGAAGCTATTGTATTGCTGTCTTTTCCCATTAAGTAGTGAACAAAAATGGGACCAACCCAGACATGATGCTTGTTGCTTTGTTATAACAAATTTAGCATCACCCCCTTTATAAGCCAGTAATTGATGCCACTCTCAGAATTAACTACTGATCTGTTTTAAGAGAATTTCTCTGTTAATATGAATCAATGCAACCGTTTTAGAAATGCTACTGTCCTATACTTTGTTTTCCATCAAGATAAGGTAGATGCTTCTTTTTGTGGCCGCATGTTTCATCCTCCTTTATTGGCCAGTAATTGTTTTCTTTTTGCCTCTTAAAACTGGGATATCTATTCAACTTGTTGCTATATAAAACTTAAATGTCACACAGGCAACTTTGCTTGATTTCAGTGCAACTGCACAAAACTTGATTGGATTTCCAATTCATGTTGGTAGATTTGTATTTTATCTTGGTTGTCTCATGGAAGGTCAATACAGGCCTTCATCCACATGATTGTGCAGTGTGCTTTGAGATGCTGTGCTACTTGTATTGGTACTGTTTTAAATAAATGATGAATTGAAGCTATTGTATTGCTGGCTTTTCCATTAAGTAGTGAACAAAAATGGGACCAACCCAGACATGATGCTTGTTGCTTTGTTACAACAAATTCAGCATCACCCCCTTTATAAGCAAGTAATTGATGCCACTCTCAGAATTAAATACTGAATCTTATTTCAAAACTGCAACACTTGTTAGGGATTGGCGGGATTACCATTTTTGTGGCCGCATGTTTCATCCTCCTTTATTAGCTAGTAATTGATTCCTTTTTTGCCTCTGTTTAAATAGGGATATCTATTCAACTTGTTGCTATTGTGACATTTTGCTTCGCTATGCGAAACACTTTGCTTGATTTCAGTGCAACTGCACAAAACGAGATTGGATTTCCTATTCGTGTTGGCAGATTCATATTTTATCGTTGTTGGTCTCATGAAAGGTCAGTACAGGCCTTCATCCACATGATTGTGTAGTGTGCTTTGAGATGTTGTGCTACTTGTATTGGTACTGTTTTAAATAAATGTTGAATTGAAGCTATTGTATTGCTGTCTTTTCCCATTAAGTAGTGAACAAAAATGGGACCAACCCAGACATGATGCTTGTTACTTTGTTACAACAAATTCAGCATCACCCCCTTTATAAGCCAGTAATTGATGCCACTCTCGGAATTAACTATTGAATCTTATTTCAAAACTGCAACACTTGTTAGGGATTGGTTGGATTACCATTTTTGTGGCCGCATGTTTCATCCTCCTTTATTGGCCAGTAATTGATTCCCTTTTTGTCTCTGTTAAAACAGGGATATCTTTTCAACTTGTTGCTATTGCGACATTTTGCTTCACATAATTTTGGTGGAACTGCACAAAATGAGACCGGATTTCCATATATGTGTTGAGATCTCTGTGAGATCTTCCTCACGAGTTGTTTCAAATCTTGGTCTTGAATGGTCAGTACCGACCTTCCTCCGAATTAACTACTGAATCTTAGTTCAAAACTGCAAACACTTGTTAGGGATCGGCAGGAGTACCATTTCTGTTAGGGATCGGCCGGAGTACATGTTTAAGAAATGTATTGTTCAGATAATGTCTATGTTATTATATATCAGTTACAGACTTACAGTGTTTTACAAATGGTACTATCATGCTTTGTAGTTCTTTCTACATGTTTAACCAAGGTATTGTTAAGATAATGTCTTTGTTAAAATGAATCAGTCGCATTGTTTTAGGAATGATACTTTTCTGCTTTTTCATTCTTTATACATCTTGAAACAAGGCATTGTTAAGATAATGTCTCAGTTAATATGAATGAATCACACTGATTGAGAATTGCTACTCTCCTGCTTTGTTTCCCATTAAGATAAGGTAGATTAGTAGATGTTTTTCTTCTGGGAGTACAAGTCATCAACCGTTATTTCTCAGTAATTGTTTTCCTTATACCTTTTGTTGCTTACAAGGATATCAAAATTAAAGCTCGGTTTTATTCCGACTTCGATTTTAGTTCAACTGCACAAAAGGAGCCAATGTGTCCAAGGCAAACTGCTGCATTACTGGGTCCAGTTGGTCATTCCACTTTGCAGAAAGAAGCAGTCACTATTTGCGCTACATTACAGAAGGAATGACCGAGAAGCTTTACAGAGTATTATTAGACACCGGTGACATGACTAGTATGCAAAGACCATTGGCAATTTAACAACACGTGGAGTGCCTCCACGATCATAGGCATTACATATTTTGAATGGGAAAAGCTTGTCAAAGTTTAATCATTGATGTTAGCAAGAAGCAACAGGACTCCACGATCATAGGTATTACATATTTTGAATGGGAAAAGCTTGTCAAAGTTTAATCATTGATGTTAGCAAGAAGCGACAGGACTCCATGATGATAGGCATTACATATTTTGAATGGGAAAAGCTTGTCAAAGTTTAATCATTGATGTTAGCAAGAAGACGTTAGTTTAATATATTGGAATTGGAAAACCTTGTCAAAATTTGCTCATTGATCTTAGCCAGAAGCGTCGAGTGTTTTTTCCTATTCCTGTGTTCAGTTTAGAAGTAGATAGTTACTCTACTGAGATATTCCTGTGTTAAGAGTTTGTTCTGAATATTGTCTATGTAATGCCAGGCCTTGTGTTTGATTGCAAAGTTGAGCTTGGAATGTTGTGGCATGCGGCATCACGAGTTGTTCACCGTGCCTCCTGAGAATAATGCTTCGTATTGTTTTGCATGTCGATCTAATGCCAGTGATTTGATTGTTAAGAAGATCATCCTCTTCTATTGTTTCCATGCTTAAGAAGTTCATCGTCTGATGTTTCATTCATAGCCTATGCGACAAGTCGGGTTGGTTAGACGTGAAACCATATGATCTTCCGACCAACTCATGATATTAGGCCGTGATTGGATCGTCGTTTTCCAACCAAAACTGCTTGTAAAACTGACGCTTGTAAATTAAAGCAGATGGTCTCGGGCGAAGGCACTTGGTTGGTTGATTTCGACTAGTAAAATATCGGAAGTACTTGACACACGATAAAAACACTGAACGACACTCGGACGATTGGTAATCCAGTCGTTAGCTGCTGTTTCAGCCTTGCCCATGGATGGCATGATACACACGTCGTGCATGTATCATCTGGTAATGTCGTCCATATAGCAGTGCTCGTAAATTATACACTGGTCTCTCAAATTACACGCGTAACCCGCCGGTTTTACTTACAGATCTTGGGCCCTCGGTTTCATTACGCCTGTATTTTACGCGTTGTTTTTGATGACGAGTAAATTACACTTGTATGTTAATACAGGTTTGAAATAAACTAGAGCTCCCAAGCGCGGCCTTACCGTTTCATGCCGTCTCAGTTTCTCGAAGGTGCTCATAGGTGTCCGATGATCCTCGCTTCTTGAATGAGTAGCGGGCGCTGTATCAGACCATCCGTAGGGCCCGCGAGGCCCTCTCCGTCGTCCTTCGAGTTGTTGCGCTCGCCGGGGCGCCGAGCATTGTTAACATCGTCAACAAACATGAGGATGCAGGAGATGACTTTATTTTGACTGGATGACACTAGGGATCCACTAGGGCCATAGCCGTACGTACGCAAGTGCCTCCTTATTATGTACAACTATATTTTTTGCTTTCTCCTGGTTTCCTGACATCACGGTCCCACACCATTGTCAACCTATGTAGTCAATATAAACGAGAGAATTGCACAAGGTGCGGCCGACATCTGGGACCAAGCAGCTCGAGCAGTATTGAGGAGAGCAGGGTATTAACTGGGCGGGTTGTGGCCCGTCTAGCCCAGGCCAGATATCCAGCCCAGATACTAATTTTTTCAAGATGAAAATGGCTAGCCCAGCTATACGTATTTTTGAGGAATACCCGCTGGGCTGCAAATCTTTCCTAGGAGGGATGCATTAGGCTTAACAGGAAAATGGGCTTTACAAAATAATAAATGGGATGTAATTATAAAAAGTGGGCAGTAACTATAAAAAATGCACCAAACACGAAATTAGTTTATAAAATATTATTTATGGATTTTGAAAATCTTAAATTTTCATTGTTGCGCGCGCAATGTTTCGTTAGATTTTTACGTAATACAAATTTATATTTAATCGGACTAGAAATTTCGGGATAAAAATATTTTGGAGCCCATCAAAATGTGGGAAATTTTATTGAATTCTATCTTCAATGGTTGGTTGAAATTATTAATCATTGTCCTAGCTAGAAAATGGTTTGTACTTTTAACAAACTGTAAATGGGCTGTTGTAAATTCCATTAGAATTCCAAAATGGGTTGTACATTCTTACAAAATGTAAACGGGCTATAAGTTCTCTGCCACACACTTGTGGGCCTACTAAGCGATGCATCCCCTAAAAACATAAGTTGACGCGTATGCAAGGCTTTGTCAACTTATTATAGTCAACACACGGTTCTAGCAGCAGTGGCCGTTGGATGTCTATCCAACGGATGTCGTGCTTCTTCTTCAATTTCGGATATTCTTAGCTTCGGCCGCCCAAAAAATGATTCCTCCCCCTGACATCTGGGGTGCACCATTTCGGAGGCTGACTTGTGGGCCTACTAAGTTGGAGCGTACCAAGGGCTTTGTCGACTTAGTCAATAATAAACGTTTCTAGCTTCAGTGACCGTACGATGTCCATCCAACGGTTGTAGTGCTTCCTCAACCTCTGGTCTTCTTGGTCCAGCTGCCCAAAGCAGTGCCGGTCGTGCCGCCTGCTCCCGCCTCTCGTGGCCGGCTGTGCTGCCGCGGAGGCCTCACCACCGCCATACTACTCCCGCCGCTGGCCAGGCCATCCCTCCACTCACCCACACCCCATGTTATTCTGCGGCGACGGCAGCCTCACACCGCAGCCGAACCAGTGAACCCTCATACTCCTCTCCGCGCGGGCTTCCACTGCTGCGTCTTCCCCGGCTCTGCACCGTCCCCTTCCTAGGCCTCGCCGTCGTCCAGACCACCGCCCTGGTGCTCTCGGCGCGGCGTGGTCAACATGGTCAACGAATGACTTCCATCGGAAGAGTACTGTACGTGGAGAGGCTGACAGTTGGGTCCAGGTGGCCGCAAGGAAGTGCCTCCTTATTACGTGCAAAATAATTATTCCTCCACCTTATAGCAGGGACCCACCGGACGGGCCACCTTATTTCGCGAAAAAAACGTTGCCCCCTGACTGCTCGGACCCACCGGACGGGCCAGCGTATTTCACGAAAAAAAACGTTCCCCCGGCTGCCAGCTCAGACCCACCGGAAGTGCCTCCTTATTACGCACAAAAAAATGAATACTCCCCCTGCTAGCTGGGACCCACCATGGTGGGAGGCTGACTTGTGGGCCTACTAAGTTGACTAGGACAGGGGCCTTTGTCAACTTTAGTCAATATGAACGATTCTAGCTCCAGTGACCGTATGATGTGCATCCAACGGCCATAGTGCTTCTTCAACCTCTGGTCTTCTTGCTCCAGCCGCCCAAAGCAGCGCCGGCCATGCCGCATCCTCCTGCCTCCCGTGGCCGGCTGTGATGTCGCGGAGGCGTCACCGCTGGCCAGGCCATCCCTCTACTCACCCACACCCCCTGTTATTCTGCGACGACGGCAGCCTCACACCGCAGCCGTACCAGTGAACCCTCGCACTCCTCTCCGCGCGGGCTTCCGCTGCTGCGTCTTCCCCGGCTTCACGTCGTCCCCTTCCTAGGCCTCGTCGTTGTCCACTGCCCTGGTGCTCACGGCGTGGCGTGGTTAACGTGGTCAAGGAACGACTTCCATCGGACGTGGACTTTACATGGAGAGGCTGACAGCTGGGTCCATGGCCGCAGCAAGGAAGTGCCTCCTTAATATTACGCGGAAAATAATGTTTCCTCCACCTGACAGCAGGGACCCACCAGACGGGCCACCGTATTTCGCGAAAAAAACGTTTCCCCCCTAACTGCTGGGACCCACCAGCTACACCTTCGCACGCAAGGAAGTGCCTGACAGTCGGGACCCACCTGGTCGAAGCGTACGTAGTGTTGTCATTCTGGTCACGAACGTGTACGTACATATATACTGGTGGATGTAGAGGCGCGCACGTGTCATAGTAGAGGCGCGCACGTAGCATGTACATGTACGTACAGCGGCCAGGGTGCAAGAAAGAAAATACGGACATGTATGTGTACATACGGGCGGGGTCTCGAACGCCTACTCGCGCATACGTACGACGAGGGCTCATGTACATGGCTGGGTCGGAACGGAGAAACAGCGTCGTCGTCGTGTTCATGGGTCGGAACGGAATGCGTGGTCATGTTCATCGGGAGGGCTTGGACGGAAGAGGCGATGGAAACGATGCCTGGCGTACCGCACAACGGAGGAAACAGACCTCCTACGGTCGAAACGGGGGTCCTGTTGATCGGGAGGGGTGTGCCGTACCGCAAAACGGAGGAAACGGACTTGTGTTGGAGCGCTACGGTCGAAACGGGGGTCCTGTTCATCGGGAGGGGTGTGGCGTACCGCAAAACGGGACTCCACGGGATACTGTTCATCTCCACTGTCGACCCCCTCCAGCTTCCACGAGCTACTGTTCATCCACCGTCGACCTCCTCCAGCCTCCACGGGCTCCTGTTCATCCAGCCTCCACCGCGCGCTACTCCACCTGCTACTGTTCAACCACCCCTCCACCGTCTACTGTTCATCCAGCCCTCCACACCACGGGGTCCTGTTCAACCACGCCTCCACAGGCACCCCTCCACCATCTACTGTTCATCCTGCCCTCCACACCACGGGGTCCTATTCATCCACCCCTCCACGGGCACCCCTCCACCGTCTACTGTTCATCCAGCCCTCCACCACACCACAAGGTCCTGTTCATCCAGAGGCAATGCCACCGCTCACTGTTCATCCACCCCCCCCGTAACGCTCACTGTTCATCCCATCGATCGGCTTCAGTTAGCAGAAGTAGCCAAGGAATCGCTCGATCGGGTTCAGTTAACAGCCATCGATCGATCGCTTGGGTTCAGTAACACGTAGCCTGCAGTGCAATCGCTCGGGTTCAGTTAGATCCCAACGCCTCGCTCGGGTTCAGTTAGAGCCAACGCCTCGCACACATGCACGTACGTGTACGAGAGAAACGCGCATCGCTCGGCCCCCAACCTCCCACCATAACCGGGAACTCCCCGAAATTTTCCTCCCCCTCGCTTCTACCACGGTTTTTTCTACCATGGACGGCCCAAAGAATGTCATGCAGCTGCGTCTCCGGCCTGCCCAGGACGAAAAGCCCATTTTCTGTCATGATTTTTTGTCATAGAAGTAGGAGCCCACCACATCTATGATGATACCGGGTTTTGTCACAATTATTGTCATAGAAGTGTCATATGTATGACAGGAAAAAAAATTCGTTTGGCCCAAAATGTCACGGATGTGTCTTTTTTTTGTAGTGGGGCACGCCGACAGCGGGAGGAAGTGGGAGGAGGGTCATGGTGCGGGGGTGGGGAAGATGGGTAGTGGGCTGCATGGGTGGGGTGGGGTGTTCTCTTGTCTTTGTTGTGTCCGGATCATTTCGGGGTGTTAGCAAAATAAGAAAAGTGTTATCAGAATAAGGTCTTAAGAGGTGTTATTAGAATAGACCCACCCTATATATATGTAATCTCACATCATGATCTATATCATGAGACAAAAATTAATCCCCCTCCTAAGTCAAATTAATTAACATCTCTCGCTGTCGGTAAACGTGATGGACCAAGAGGGCCGACAGATGGAAGCATCGCCGGTAACCGCGTGAGTGAGTGCCATACGACAACAACCATCGCTTGATGTGTGCCATAACATATATATGGAGAGGTGTGTGGTTGTGATGTTTCGAATACCTAATGCACAACTTTGATGTGGCATTTGCCTCAAAAACCGCAAAATCCCCACACAGAGTGTGGTTCATGTGACACCTAGTATATATATGCTGGTCACCCCCCTCCTTCGACACGTACTATACACCTAGTACATAGCCCTAAAAGAATTAATCCTCCTTGTTCGTCAAACGTACCTATATATCAGTGGGTCAAAGTGATGGACGACGAACTCGCGGGCCCATAGAAAGCGAAGCGTATGTCGCACGCGAGTGAGCATCCTATATAGGACTATGTACCATCGTCTGCATCTGGCCCAAAGAGGTGTTTGTGTGATGTTTGAATACGCAATGCACAACTTTGATGTGCCACCACATATATAGGAAACCAAAAAGTCCCCATAGAGAGCGAGGTTCATGATGTGTGGTATGTACTATATGTACGCCCCCATTCGACGCGTGGTATATATGTACTTCTACTGTATAGCACAAACCGAAAAAGAATCATCCATTGATGGTCAAATTAACCTCTCTCTCTTTGGGTCAAAGTGATGGAAGACAACCTCGCATGCCCACAGATGGAAGCGCCACACGCGAGTGAGTTCCTATAGGGCAACCACCGCCATCATGGTACTGCGTGAAGTTTGAATACCAATGTACAACTTTGCTGTGGCACCTACCTCGGGAACCGAAAAGTCCACATATGGAGCGAGGTTATGGCGTACGCATATATAGAGAGTATTCATGTTGCCCCCTCTTTGACATGTACATACTCCTACCGTGCATATACGTAACACAAACCCAAAAAGTACCATCCTTGTTGGTCAAATTAACCTCTCTGTCGTTGTACGTTCAACTAATTGACGATGACCTCGCGGGGCCATAGAGAGAGTCACACGCGAGTGAGTGTCATAGGACAAAACCATCGCGTGCATGTGCCTGTGTGTTATGTGATGTTTGAATACCCAATGCACAACTTTGGCGTGTAACATGCTTCGCAAATCGTAAACGCACTACACCACGTGCCTACCGCCCTCACTTCAAGCCGGTGGGAGGGACTCATGTGTACGCATGTGCGCGAACTTTGATATGGAGTCTGACCATGATCCACACCACATACATCCCAATATGAATCCACCTTTTGGTCAAATGCCTCTCGTTGTTGGTGGAAACTGAAAACCTTTGTGGGCTAACGAATGGGCACTTCGCTCGTAACCGCACAAGGGGGAGTGTCCTAAAGGACCACCAATGCATGCATGTGGCCCGGACATGTACGTATGACAGGGTTGTGTAATGCTTTAAATAACCAATTCATGACTTTCATGTTCCATATATGACTCACAAAATGATCAATAATCCCACACAGAGGCTCACGACTCGTAGTGTAATGTCAGATCGCCCCCCCCCCGCCACCCCACACATACAGATACACATCCCGCACCACCATGGCCACTCTGAGGCATGTCAAACTTTTTCTGCAGTGTACATGTGACCAAAGGAGTGTCATGTTAATTTTTTTAAAATAGACATCATTCGACCGCTTTTATACATAGATAGATTTCCTAGGGATTTAATGTGCAAAAATCAAATCTATGCTACATGTGCACCAAAATGGATTGCAAAATCATATGTGTGTCCCTGGGTGCATGTTTCCCCATGCAAGAGATTTCAAAACATTGAAAATATAGATTTTTAAAATTCAGTACATCCAAAACTTAGTTGAAATTCATGAAACTTATCGTGGTGTCATATATGGACACTCCTAGACTATGATATTCTATTTTTCGTCAAATTTGAGACACATTTTGATATAATCTTCTTACAAATGGGAGATTGTTAATAGCTGGCAACCAATATGCCATACAGATTATTTAGTCGAACCATGTGCGTTAGACGATGCCATACTTTGGTTAAGCAGTAAAGCGGCAGAATGAATCGTCAAAAAACAAAAAAAAATACATGTTGCCACGCCCCGTGTGTCGTGCGAGCAGGGGTGAGTTGACGGGATGCATGCGAGCAGTCTGCCGCATAGGCAGACCGGGAGGCGTGTGTGCAGGTGTGTGAATTGACCGGAGACATTTTTGTTGCGCGGTGTCATCGGGAGGCGTGCGAGTAGCTGTGTGAAATGATGGTAGGAATGGCAGAAGTCCGTCGTGCAGGCTCACCGGGAGGCGAGACAGCCTTTGACAGCCGCCCTCCTCGCTCCCACTGGTCTGTATTAATTGCGCACCCGAGCCGCCGGCCATAATAGCCAGCCGCACCCCCGGTCCACAGTTGTCACAAATGTCTGGACTCTTGAGTATATGAGGATGCCACCAAAGTGCACCATCGGAGGGAGTGGCGACGCCGGGGCTGGTGAAGCACCCGCGCAATGCGTGAAGCTGGGCATAGAGGTTGTCATCGCCGCTGACAAGGTCTCGCATGGGCAGCAGCAAGACCTTGACTTTGTCGGCACCGTCGTGCCCCCCCCCCCAGCCGGAGCTGGAGGTCAACAACAACTACGGCAACGACTGCAACTCTGATGGAAAACTGGTTAGTCATCTATATACCCATTTGTGCGGCAAACATATCATGTGTTCTCTCTGCTTACTCCCCCCTCTCTAAATTTTTTTTGGAATACAAATCCTATGGTTATGTTCTCTCAGTCCATGAAATCAGAGTAATTAAGATCTATTAGACGCACGCAGTGTATTGATTGTTTGAATGTTATCCGTATAATGTTAGTGATTAATTGTTTGTTCTTTACAAATGATTTTTGCTAATAATCCTACTAGGGTTAGCGTGCATGCTAATAATTCATGGCCAGATCTTGGGAATTGATTTTGAATGTCCTACATATATGTGTGTGCCTTTTTTTCTTCCGGATCTTGAGAATTGATCTTGAATTTCCTACATATATGTTTCTACCTTTTTTCTTTCAGATTGGTATGTACACAGATGATGCTCCGGCCAGCACCATTGTCAGATGTAGATCTTGGAACCGACTGTGCGGCTAGAAGCGGCCACGCCCCCTGGACCTCAGGAACCAGTAGAATCTCCGGCGGACCGCATCAGCGATCTCCCGGACGGTATCCTTGGGGAGATTATCTCCCTTCTCCCCACCAAGGATGGCTGCCGCACACAAGTCCACGCATCTCGGTGGTGCACTCTTGTGCACCGAGCCTCATAATCTCAACTGTCATCAGCTATCTGTCAATGATGATTCTGAACTCCCCGGAGCCATCATCTCCTCCCACCGGGGCTCCGTTCAATGCATCTGCATCCCGGCATGCTACCTGCTGGACATACCCTGCACGGTGGCCGCCTGAGTTCTACCACTACTACAACTATAGGTTACCACCAAGAGCTGCATCTGTGCCCTCACCACCAATGCCCATCTCATGGTTTTCCTCCTCTCTCTCTCCACACCGCCACCTTGACCCGGTGCCATCTAGCAGACAATCTAGTACAAATTCTTTGACTCCCACTGCTGAAAAAACTTGCACTTGTGTTGGTTCATCTGTCAGATGCCTCACTGCACAGCATCATCCACTCCAGCTGCCCTGCCCTGGAGGGTTTGGTGCTTGTTTTTGGAAATGGGATCCATATCCCTTGTCACAAAATAAAGTCGCCTCACCTTGTAAGCATTGGAATTCGTTTTGAAGGACAGGAGCTCATCATCGAAGATGCCCCTTCACTTCAAAGGTTGCTCCTTGATTGTTGTTATAAACCTTCACAAATAACGGTGGTCTCTCCGCCTAAACTGGAGACCTTGGGTGCAATTAGTGATCCATTTAAATGGTTCGAGATGGTGTTTTCCTCCACACCTATTGAGGTACTGTATATTATTCATGTACACTTTTGTAATTTTCATTTTTTGTTTATGCGCATAAGTTAAGTATCATCTTGGAGTACATTTTCAGTGCTAATATTATGTTCTATGCGCAATGAAGAGCTTGTCCATCCTATCAGTGGTGGTGGATTCTGTAAAGACCTTATATATTAGTATGTGGTGTTTTGATCTCAACATCATTATTGCCTTGCTGCAATGCTTTCCATGTCTGGAGAATTTGTATATAAAGGTGACGATTTCACGCACATTGAAAGCCCATATATAATGTACTATAATTAATCGTTCAACTATCGCTCTTTCAACATAATCTTTTTTAGAAATTAGATTTTTCAATCTTCATCTCTATTTGGGCAATAACACATGGAGAAAAAGGTATGACCAATCAATGGTTCAAGAAGCACCGGGATTTTCTCATATCTCATGACATTCGTTTGAGTAACGCTGGAAGGATATGCATCCAATAGTGCAAACACTAGCTTTGTCACATTCTTCATGTTGAATGCGAGCGCACAATTGTCTGCGAGGATTAAGTTTTTCAACAAGAAATTTCTCACGGAATTGTATGTGGAACAACATAAAAAGAAGTTTCAAGCGGACCTAAGGGCTTCTAATCGTGCTCGGCTTATATTTACATCAACTTGTAGTCATCATGGACCAATAGATCTTTTGTACCAGGATCTTGATTTTATGGATAGGACCGATCCATTTGATTGTGACTGCCAAAAACTTTGGTTGAGTTAAATGTTATTGCCCTGTTCAATCCGGGTTATGTGTAAACCTGATGAACAATTAATCCTCATGCTTTTGTACTCTTTGTAAGCTGGAGTTAGACATTGTTGCCCTTTTTAACTAGGGTTTGACCCATATTTTCTTTCATACTGGGCGTCTGTGTTCGTATAGGTACTACCTCTGTCGTGGTTTATTCTTTATTGGCCCCCTTTGTATTTTGTAGTACCAAACTTTGATCTTAGATTTAACTAAGAATATATTAATGCATGTCATCGAAAACAATATTGTTGGACGGATATGCCTGGCTATGTTCATCTGCTATATGAAATAATTATGCATGTGCTTGCTCGCCATTTAGGCGGCCGCGGCGCTCTACTCGCGTGCCTCTGCGTGCTTTACTCACCGTTTAGGAGCCTTCGGGCCGCGTCCCTCGGCGCGCTCTGCTCGCCGTTTAGGCGCCAAGTCTCACTCGGGTCCCGTCCCTCCAAGCGATCTCTGCTAGCGGTTGAGGCCGGCGCACGATCACGTTGGGGAAGCTTTAGTTGTTTGATCTTAGATTATGTTAATTAAGTATACCTCCAGAGCCGGAATCATCCGGCTCTAGAGGTATAATTAATTAACCTAAACTATGATCTCCGGCGCTCGTTCCCGTCGCGCAACTTCATCCTGTCGTCGGCCGTTGGGTAAGTAGCTAGCAAGTGGATCAGTAGTGAGTCGATGCCGGCGGCCATTGTTGTGGTTATTTATAGCTAGGAGTTGGCTTGGGGATTGGGGATTTTACAATTCACCCCTATGGAGCGCAGGAAGCCTTCACTGGAGCGCAGGAAGACTTGAGCACACAACCCGACAACTATATGCGGTGTCATGTGTTACCACACACGCGCTAACATAAGGAAATGTATGTGTAACTTATAAATCATCGCACATGAGTACTCGCACACGCATCGTGTGCGATACTCCTAGCCATCGCAAGCAACTACTATGCATTTTTCAAAGTTTTTAGTACACACAGAATTGCACACGAATTAACTCTAGTAACCGTCTGTGTTATATTTTCTCATCGCAAATAGTTCATCTGAGTGGGTTGTTCGCCGCGTATCACACACATCTTGTTTACACGAATCGTTTGTGTTTTTTTGGCTCATCACAAACAGTTCATCTATGTGAATTGTATGCCACATATCACACACATCTTGTTAAGTTGAACCATTTCTGTTGTGTTTCCTAATCGAAAACAGTTCGTCCGAGTGAACCGTATGTCGTATATCACACACACCTTGATCTGGCTAACCGTTTTTCTTGCATTCCCTAATAGCAAATAGTTCATCTGAGTGAACTGTATGCCGTATATCACAGACACCTTGATATGACTGCCCGTTTCTATTGTTCCTTCTCATCGCAAACATTCCGTACGGATCAACTATATGTCCTGCATTGCACACGCAACTAAAATCTGAACCATGTTTGATGTCTCTGGCATTGCAAATGTTTTGCATATTTTTTGATGGGTTTTTTACATCAGCACTTGTGATTAATGCATCAGCACAGTTTCATCAAAGGGTCTTTCATCGTAGTGTGGCGTTAGCAGCATCATGCAGTTGTGTATTGAGAATCAAAAAGAGAGAAGAAGCCATCTAGCTATTTCCTACGGACCCGTAGGTCTATGGTAAACTACTCACGCATCATCAAAGGAGCACCAATGAGGATGATGAACCCCTCCACGATCGTGTTCCCCTCCGACAAGGTGCCGGAGAGGGCCTCTAGATTGGATATCGTGGTTCTGGAACTTGCAGCGGCTGGAATTGTGTTTCGTTGACTCCCCTAGGGTTTCTGG
The DNA here is from genome assembly GCF_018294505.1 of Triticum aestivum. Lineage (NCBI taxonomy): Eukaryota > Viridiplantae > Streptophyta > Magnoliopsida > Poales > Poaceae > Triticum > Triticum aestivum. The sequence continues at coordinate 314,708,483 of NC_057809.1, read as the reverse complement.
AATATTTGGGTATTTATAGAGCTGAGAGGCAGTGGAAAGCACCTCCATGGGCCCTACCATCCATCAGGGCGCGCTAGGGGCCTCTAGCGTGCCCATGTGGGTGGTGGCCCCATGGGCCCTCCCTCGTGCACTTCCTTCCTCCCAAGTTGTCTTCTGGGCAGAAAAAATCTCCAAAAAGTTTCGTTGCGTTTGGACTCCGTTTGATATGGATATCGTACAAAGTAAAATAACAAGCAAAAAATAGCAACTGGCACTGGGCACTGTATCAATAGGTTAGTCCCAAAAAATGACATAAAGTTGCTATAAAATCAATATAAAACATCCAAGAATGATAATATAATAGCATGGAACAATCAAAAATTATAGATACATTGGAGACATATTAGATATCTAGCTCTGCAACGATGCCACCGCCTTGGTTGACCCCCATTCGAGGCCTCACAAATGTTGATGAAGGCCGAGATATGCAGAAAAGAGTTGGATGCAAGGTCGTGGAAATCTAACCCGTAGAAAAACATTAGGCCCCTGGCGAAGGAGTGGAGGGGAACCCCAGTCCCCGGATGAAGTGCCGGAGGAACACCACCCTCTGCCTGGCATCGGCATTGGGATGACCTGACCCGCCTCCCGAGCACAGTGAGCAGCATCGGCGGGAAGATAGCATGTGTTCTTCAACTCCTGAATGGCACCCTCGGTGATGATGGAGGCATCCCACTTGCCCTTAGAGCCAGAGTCGGCCATGGCCAGATTGAGAAAACGGTCGGAGAGATTTTTGGAGGGGGAATAGATCTGGGCGCTGGAGCTCAGGAGATTGGGAAAGCCATGGCGTAGGGGGGAGTGAGAGCATGCTAAGGAAATGGTGGTCGCTCCCCTTTTATGGGCTACTGAAAGTCCAAGAGTCCTTTACTGTGCCGCAGACCTTGTCGCTTCCCGATATAATTGTGTCGTTATGCGCGCATGGGATAGCACTAATCATTGATCATATCCCTTAAAACAGGGCATGATCTCCATGTTGATGGAACGTGCCAATGGAGAAACCACCTTGAACTGCAAATGAAGTTTTCATAACTAGCTTGTTGATGTCTACTACACAACTTTATTCTTGTAGACACGGCCTCCAAGCGTAGAGTTCTGTAGGACAGTAGCAATTTTCCCTCAAGTGGATGACCTAATGTTTATCAGTCTGTGAGAGGTGTAGGATGAAGATGGTCTCTCTCAAACAACCTTGCACCCAAATACAAGCAATCTCTTCTGTCCCCAACACACCCAATACAATGGCAAATTGTATAGGTACACTAGTTCGGCGAAGAGATGGTGATAAAAGTGTAATATAGATGGTAGAAATATATTTTTATAATCTGAATAAATAAAAGCAGCAAGGTAGCAAATAGTAAATGGGCACAAAAATGGTATTGCAATGCTTAAAAACAAGGCCTAGGGTCCGTACTTTCACTAGTGCAATCTCTCAACAATGCTAACATAGTTGGATCATATGATTATCCCTCGAAGTGTAACGAAGAATCACTCCCGAGTTCCTATTAGCAGAGAACAAAAGATAGGATTGTTTGTAGGGTACTAAACCACCTCAAAGCTATTCTTTCCGTTCGATCTATTCAAGAGTTCGTACTAAAATAACACAAAGCTATTTTTTTCCGTTCGATCTATCCTAGAGTTCGTACTAGAATAACACCAAAGCATATTCATATCCATAATACTTAATCCACACAAAGAACTACAAGAGTGCCCCAAGATTTCTATCGAAGAAATAAGGACAAGAACATGCATCAACCCCTATGCATAGATTACCCCAATCTCACCGCGGGAATCTGCAAGTTGAGTGCCAAAACATATATGAAGTGAATCAATATGATACCCCATTGTCACCACGAGTATTCAATTTTAAGACATATATCAAGTGTTCTCAAATCCATAAAAGTATTCAATCTGATAACCATGAAATCACAAAGGGAAAACTCAATTCATCACAAGATAGAGAGGGGAAAACACCATATGATCCGACTATATTAACAAAGCCCGAGATACATCAAGATCGTGACATTTCAAGAGCACGAGAGAGAGAGAGAGAGAGATTAAATAAATAGATACCGGTACAAACCCTAGGCCCTGAGGGTGGACTACTCCCTACTCATCATGGTGGCCGCCGGGATGATGAAGATGGCCACGGGAGATGATTCCGCCACTGGCAGGGTGTCGAAACGGGTCTAGATTGGTTTTTGGTGGCTACGGAGCCCTGCAGCGGCGGAACTTATGATCTAGGTTAACCCCTGATGGTTTCTCTATTTATAGGATTTTTTGGCGTTGGTTTCACATAAGATGGGCCTCGAGGTGAGCACAACCCACCGGCGCACAGACAGCCCACCAGGCGCGCCCTGGTGGGTTGTGCCCTCCTCGTGGCTCTTCTGTCCCTCCCAAAAAGCTTCGGGGGTCTCTTTTTTCCAAAAAAAATCATCAAAAAGTTTTGTCCAATTCTGAGAACTTTTATTTTTGCACAAAAAACAACACCACAGTAATTCTGCTGAAAACAGCGTCAGTCCGGGTTAGTTCCATGCAAATCATACCAAAACCATATAAAATTGTTGTAAACATGGAATGAATACTTCATAAATTATAGATACTTTGGATATGTATCGGCATCCCCAAGCTTAATTCCTACTTGTCCTCGAGTAGGTAAATGATAAAAGAAATAATTTATGAAGTGTGAATGCTAGCAAAGTGCACAAGTTTGATCAATGACAATTTCAATCACTTTCCTAGCTTCATAACAGCAATTCTTTCTTATAAAACTTCTCATGTTATAGTAGCAACCAATTCACATGTTAAGGTTCAAACAATGAATTCTCTTGAAACCCAACAACCTATGTTCTTAGTCACCAAGCAATTGCAATTCAACTTGTTCAACGGAGTTTAAGTAAGAGCTCCACATACTCAGCCATCATATAGTCTTCTATGATTGTTAACACTCACCGCATACACATGAGCAAAACGTTTCAACCAGACACATAGAAAGATTGGGGGTTATTGTTTTGCCTCCCAACGTATTCACCTCAAGGGTGATGTCAACAATAATGACTCATGCTACCCATATTCAACTGGATATATGTGCCTAGATCTTTCCTCACCACATGATGCTTGCAAAAGAGAAAAATAAAAAGGAATAGAGGGAAGAACTTTGACTCTTTACATAAAAGTAAATACATAAAATTAAAATATAGACCCTTCATACAGGGAAGTAGGGATCTGTAGAGGTGCCAGAGCTCAAAGCGAAAATTGAGAGACAAAAAAATATTTTGAGACGCATACTTTTCCCACCAACGAAAACGACTTAGATCTCCCAACACTTTCCATGCTAGATATATCATAGGCGGTTCTCAAACAGAAAATAAAGTTTATTCCTTTTCCCCCATACTTTCACTTTCCATGGCTAACCGTATCCACGGGTGCCCTCCATACAAACACTTTCCAAGGAATTTATTATTTGACAACATAAAGAAAATTCATTTTTCATTTCGGGACTGGGCATCCCTAATACATTTGCATTACTCTCGTGCAATGAGAAGTGAATAAACACTCATCGTGAGAATAACACATCTATCATGGAAGGTATTGGCCACCCCTCACCGCCTCACGAGCGGTATGAGCACACAAAAGAGAAATTTATTTTAAATATTAGAGATGGCACATACAAATTTGCTTAGAACGGCAAAAGAATACCGCATATAGGTAGATATAGTGGAATGTTGAAAATAAGATTTGGGTTTAAGGGTTTTTGGATGCACAAGTAGTATCTCTACTTGGTGCGGAATTTTTGGCTAGCAAAGATGGGGGGCAAGCACCACATGTTGAAGGATCTATGACAATATAACTTATGTGTGAATATGAACAAACATAAACCATTACATTGTCTTCCTTGTCCAACGCCAACAATTTTGGCATATAATATTTTGATGGGGGCTCACAATCACAAAAGATTTCCATGATAGTGTATTTATATGTGAAAGTTCTCTTACTTATACTAATTATTCGTGAATTTCTTGTATGACCAATATTGTGATTGTCAAACCTCAAAAGATTTCACTTTCTAAACCCAATATGAAGCTACCACTAGGCATGATATGATTTCAACTTCATGACATACAATTTATTCAACAATTTACTCATAGGATATAAGTGAAGCACGAGAGTAAATGACAAGCTACTCCAAAAAGATATAAGTGAAGATCAAATGAGTAGTTAAGTAAATATGTAGCTATTTGAGGACTCTCTCTTATTCAAAAACTTTAAGATCTAAGAATTTTATTAAAACAGCAAGCAAAACAAAATAAAATGACATTCCAAGAATAGCACACATCATGTGAAGAAGCAAAAACTTAGGCTCAACTGATACTAACCAATAATTGTTGAAGAAGAAAGGTGGGATGCCTACCGGGGCATCCCCAAGCTTAGATGCTTGAGAGTTCTTGAAATATTATCTTGGGGTGACTTGGGCATCCCCAAGCTTGATCTTATGTGTCTCCTTAATTCCTCTCCTATCACTGTTTTCCTAAATCTCAAAAGCTTCATCCACACAAAACTCAACAAGAACTCGTGAGATAAGTTAGTATAAACCAATGCAAAAACCTTATCATTCTCTACTGTAGAAAATCACTATAATTATTATTCAACATTGCATACTAAATGCCTCTGAATATTTAATACTCATATCCGCAAATAGAATCATTAAACAAGCAAACATATGCAAACAATGCAAACATAACAGCAATCTGCCAAAATAGTACAGTTTGTAAAGAATGCAAGAATATCAATACTTATTCAAATCCAAACATTATGAAAATTTACCACACTGTAGAAAATTTATCAGAGCTCATTTTGCAAAAAAAATTAACATTTTATCACATTCTGACTTTTCTAGGGAATTTTTGCAATAGCAGTGGACTTTCTGTTTTCAAACAGCAACTTGTATACTTGCAAAATAAGCATGGAAAAGGCTATCAATGCCACTTTTATTGAAATAAAAGATGCAAAACATTATTCTAAATAACAGAAAGCAAATCCTAACAAAATAAACTGACACTCCAAGAAAAACACATATCGTGTGACGAATGAAAACATAGCTCCAAGTGAGGTTACCAATAATGTTGGAGACGAAAGAGGGGGTGCCTTCCGGGGCATGCCCAAGCTTAGTTGCTTGGATATTTCTTGAATATTAACTTGGGGTGCCTTGGGCATCCACAAGCTTAGGGTCTTTGTAGCGACCCGACCTCAAACGGTCAAGTCTTTGTGCTTCACTGTCATCCCTAGATCGGTAATGCTGACACACACAGTACTCGAGGATTTATAACAGAGTAGCAATCACACACTTATTACATTGAATGACTCCAAAGAGAACTTATTACAATAAATATGGCTTAAGGCCATCTAATACGATAACAGCAGAAGGCTTGGAAGATAAAGTGAGTCCATCAACTCCAACGGCAAAGCTCAGCTGCAGGGCAACGACCTAACGAACCTTACTCCTCGATTGAAAAGTCTGCAACATAATACGTTACAGCCCAAAAAACGGGTCAGCACATGGAATATGCTGGCAAAGTAACACAGTAGAGCAAGAAAGAATAATGCTATCACTACATGCATATTTGGCTGGTGGAAAGCTCTATGTTTACAGTTTTTGCGAAAAGCCAATTTTTCCCTACAACAAAGGAATATATTTTAATTTAACTATCATGGTAGTTGAAACATCATTGAGAATGTTACTCCAACTCAATCCCAAATTAAAGTAATTAGCAACCCAACAATGTTAAGTTAAAAGTGATGGGATACTTAAGATACTCCAAGTACTACATACTCAAGATTCTCCATAACCGGGGACACATCTAACCATGATTAGTTTGTACACTCTGCAGAGGTTTGCGCACTTTTCCCCACAAGACTCGATCTCCTCCATTGAATTTCTCGCACTACATGATGTTTGAGAAACGGATGACCGAGACACAGTCTTTCAGGAACATTAACTCTCTACTCCGGGCAGACCATACCAAACCTACAACCCACTACCCGCGGATCCACCTCTTCAAGAGCTTCATGTAACTTACTCAACTATGCTAGAGCCCATAATAGCTTGTGGCTGCACACGGAAGTTTCTAGCATGAATCATCTTAGTTCCCTTTGAGCCTGGGTGGCGGTCCTTATGAAAATCACACGGAACCCCGGGATTTCCAAAAATACAAGCAACACTGGGTACTCCAGGTGCCTCGATCCACCCAGATGTGTATTCAAGTTGCCACCTTAAGTTAAACCATTATTTAACAATCTCACATCTGTCATGGATTTCACTCACCCAAACCACGTCTACGAGCATAGCATAGCAATATAAGCAATTCGTATAAGTAACTCCCAAGGTTTGAATATAACAGGGCAATAGGTCCTACCTCATCAACTACTTCCCAACCCACAAGTTAATGACATCCTAACCATGCAATGTTTGAGGATTGGAACTAATGCATAAAAACTGGGTGATAAAGGGATATGATCAAAGTGTTACTTGCCTTCCTGATGATCCACGAAACCTAGGGACTCCAAATAACACGCTTCGCACTTCGGGAATTCTATCGCAAACAAACAATATCATACATAAGAAATCAAGCCCAGAAGTACGGGTAAATCTCGAATAAGAAGATCTACCAAAAAGTTCAACTTAAGAACTCTGGTTAGCAAAAAGAATCAAATCAAACGGAGCAACGAAACTCAAATGGCGAAAGAAACAAGATCCGTTTACTAATATGGACCTAGGTCAAATTTTACAATAACAAAAGCTTGTTCAAGTTGGTTAAGCAGAAAGGGGGTCTCGAGACGAAGATCTAGGCGCTTGAATCGCCTGATTCCGACAAATGAGTGAAAAGTTAAACTAGAATGAAGATCGGATCAGAAATCGCGATCAGAAATAATCGCGGAAAAATCCGATAAAAGAAAACTGACGAACAGGCTAATGAACGAGCATTCCTTGTCTGTAACTAACGGGTGAAAACCCTTCGTTAAAACTAACGTACGGACGAACGTCCGTTAAAGAGAAGAACCGAAAAAAACGGTGAACCGAAAAAAATGAACTAGGGTTTTCTTAAGAAAACCGGATCGGTTTTGATTTAAAAAAAACAGCGGCAACAGCTACCTCGTCGGTCCGGCGAGACGCGGCGGTGAGGCGGGGCGCGGTAGCGGGCGGCGAGGCATGGCGCGGGCGGGGCGCGGCTGCGGCGGGGCTGCGACGGCGGTGGCGGGTGGTGACGGCGGTGGGGGGCTGGGTATTTAAGTGGGGGAGGGGTGGCTTGGGGAGGGGGCAAGGGCGGCGGAGGCGGAGTCCTGGCCGGACTCCCGGTCCGAGGCGGCGCGGCGGCATCGGTCTCCTGGAGGGTGACGGCGTCGCGGGGGAGGCGGGCCGGCGGCTGGGCTTCGGCCCAGTAAGCCACTGCGCAACTTTTTCTTAAACAATTCCGCCGAACATAAAAATATTCCAAGAAAATAAAATAAAAATCTATAAATGCCGAAACAAATTTTCACAGTCTAAATAAAATATTTAGAACGAGATGAACATTTGCTTGGCCCTAAAATGCAACTTTGAAAACGTGCAATTTTTCTAATGCAAACAAAATTGCAATAAAATCCAAATAAAAACAAATATTTGCTTTTTAATATTTTTCCTCCCATATTTCATTTATTTTGGAGAAGTCATATTATCTCCTCTCATATATTTTAATATGGAATATTTTCGGAGAGAAAAATAATTAAAACCAAAAATCCTCGTTCCAAAATTTGATAGAAATCAAATTTGAAAACCGGGAAATCCCCAACTCTCACCGAGGGTCCTTGAGTTGCTTAGGATTTCGAGGATCGTGAGATGAAATGCAATAAAATATGATATGCAAGAATGATCTATGTATAACATTCCAAATTGAAAATTTGGGATGTTACAAACCTACCCCCATTAAGATGAATCTCGCCCTCGAGATTCGGGTTGGCTAGAAAATAGGTGTGGGTGGTCTTTGCGAAGATCATCCTCTCGTTCCCAGGTGGCTTCATCCTCGGTATGGTGGCTCCACTAAACTTTGCAAAACTTGATAACATTGCTGCGGGTGACTCGACTGGCAAACTCCAAAATCTTTACTGGCTTCTCCTCATAAGTCAAATCATTGTCCAACTGAATCGCCTCCAAGGGTACGGTATCTCTTAGTGGTATATCGGCCATCTCAGTATGGCACTTCTTCAACTGGGAAACGTGAAACACATCGTGAACTCCTGATAGTCCTTCAGGTAACTCCAACTTGTAGGCAACTTCTCCCATCCGTTCCAAAACACGATACGGTCCTACAAATCTCGGGGCTATCTTTCCCTTAAATCCAAAACGTTTCACTCCTCGCAAGGTGATACTCGCAGATATGTTCTGTCTCCAATTTCATAGGTTACCTCCTTGAGCTTCGAATCTGCATAACTCTTCTGTCTGGACTGAGCTATCTTCAGTCTATCTCGAATCAGTTTAACTTTCTCCTCAGACTCTTTGATCAAGTCTGGTCCAAACAACTGTCGGTCTCCTACTCCATCCCATATCAACGGTGTTCTGCACCTTCGTCCATATAGGGCTTCTAACGGTGACATCTTCAAACTGGCTTGGTAGCTATTGTTGTATGAGAACTCTACATAAGGCAGACTGTCATTCCAACTAGACCCATTATCTAGCGCACATGCTCTCAACATATCCTCCAGAATCTGGTCGACTCTCTCGGTTTGTCCATCGGTCTGCGGGTGGAATGTTGTACTGAACTCCAACCTTGTTCCCAAAGTCTGGTGTAGTTGATGCCAAAACTTTGAGGTAAACTGTGTCCCTCTATCTGATACGATGGTCCTCGGAACTCCATGAAGACATACGATCCTGGTCATATATATCTTGGCCAACTTGGCACTGGTATAAGTTGTTTTCACTAGGATAAAGTGTGCCACTTTGGTCAAGCGGTCAACTACTACCCATATAGAATCATATCCTGGTTTGGTCCTGGGTAATCCGGTGATAAAGTGCATGCCAAGTTTATCCCACTTCCATTTGTGTATCGGCATAGGCTGTAACAATCCTGCTGGCTTTTGATGCTCTGCCTTCACTCTCTGGCATACATCACATACGGCTACATACTCGGCGATATCCTTCTTCATCCCTGTCCACCAGCAACGTTCCTTTAAATCCAAATACATCTTGGTGTTTCCGGGGTGTATCGAATATGGTGAGTCATGAGCCTCCTGAAGTATTAACTTTCTGATTTCTGTGTTATTGGGCACATAAACACGGTCCTCAAACCATAAGGTGTCATGCTCATCCTCACGAAAACCTTTGGCCTTTCCTTTGCTCATTCTCTCTTTTATCTCGGCAATCTCTTTGCCATCCTTCTGAGCTTCTCAAATCTTTCCCAAAAATGTAGGCTGAACCTCCATTGTTGCAACAAAATCTCTAGGAACAATCTCCAATCAAAGTTTCCAGAGATCCTCTGCTAACTCCTTCGGCAATCCCGTGCTTTCTAGGGTATTAGCATAACTCTTCCGGCTCAAAGCGTCTGCTACGACATTGGCCTTTCTTGGATGATAGTGAAGCTTCATGTCATAATCCTTTATGAGCTCCAACCATCTCCTCTGCCTAAGGTTCAGTTCCTTCTGTGTGAAAATGTACTTCAAACTCTTATGATCCGTGTACACGTCACAATGGTTAACAATAAGGTAATGCCTCCAGGTCTTCAATGCATGCACTATGGCTGCTAGCTCCAAATCATGCGTAGCGTAATTCAACTCGTGTGGTTTTAGTTGTCGTGAGGCATACGAGACAACTCTTCCGTCATGCATAAGCACACTTCCAATTCCTAGGCGAGAGGCGTCGCAATACACTTGGAAATACTTACATATATCTGGCAGTGTCAGCACTGGGCCTGTAGTCAAACGTTTCTTCAGCTCCTGGAAACTTGCCTCGCAATCTTCCGTCCATTTAAACTTGGTATCCTTCTTCAATAACTCCATCATTGGATTTGCAATCTTGGAAAAATTCTTAATGAATCTACGATAGTATCCTGCGAGTCCAAGAAAACCGCGGATCTCGCTTGAAGTGGGTGCCAACCATTGAGTGACTGACTAAACCTTGGTGGGGTCTACTGCTATAGCTTCTCCAGATATAACATGTCCAAGGAATCCGACTTCCTTCAACAAAAATTCGCATTTGCTGAACTTGGCATACAACTGATGTTCCCTGAGTTTCTCGAGAACTAAACGCAAATGCTCCTTGTGCTCCTCCTCATTCTTTGAATATACCATTATATCATCAATGAACACCACGACAAACTTATCCAAATATTCCATGAATTCTTTTTCATCATGCTCATGAAATAGGCAGGGGCGTTAGTCAGTCCAAACGACATGACCGTATATTTGTATAACCCGTACCGTGTTGTGAATGCTGTCTTTGGTATATCATTCTCTCGTATCTTCAAATGATGGTATACTGATCGCAGATCTATTTTCGAAAACACCTTGGCTCCTTGCAGCAAGTCAAACAGATCATTGATCATCGGCAATGGGTACTTGTTCTTGATCGTCACTTCATTCAAGGCCCGATAATCAACAACCATTCTTAAAGACTTATCTTTCTTCTCAACCAAAAGCAGTGGGGCTCCCCATGGTTATGAGCTCCGTCGAATGTAACCTTTCTCCAATAATTCCTTGATTTGTTTCTTAATCTCCTCTAGATCATTCGCGGGCATCCGTAGGGTCTCTTGGATATTGGCCCTGTGCCTGGCAATAGCTCTATCGAAAACTCAATGTCTCGATCCGGTGGCATGCCTGGTAATTCTTCTGGGAAAACATCTGGGTAATCCTTTACTACAGGCACTTCCTCCTGAACAACTCCCATGAGGGTGTTTACTTGGCTACTTCTTGGCGCATGCCTAGATACATACTTGATCCTTTTTCCCTCCGGGGTGGTGAGACAAATTGACCTGCTAACACAGTCAATGCTTCCTCCGTACTTTGACATCCAGTCCATTCCTAATATCACATCCAATCCTTGTGACTCCAAGATAATTAGGTCGGACAGAAAAACATGGTTGCCAATGGTTAAGGGTATCTGGTCGCACCATCGACTAGCCATATACTCTGCTCCAGGTGAACTTACTAACAGTGGGGTCCTAAGGGTTTGGGTCGGTAGTCTAAACTTATCCACGAATCCCCTTGATATGTATGAATGTGATGCACCAGTATCAAAAAGAACAAGAGCGGTAAATGACTTCACCAAAAACTTACCTATAACCGCGTCTGGCTGCTCATCAACCTCCTCCATGTTAACGTGATTCACTTGTCCTTTGTTGAATGGATTGAGCTTCTTCCCAGTGCTCCCATTTCCATTTCCATTCTTCCCTTCAGGGCACTCCGTGGCATAGTGTCCAGTCTTCCCGCACTTATAGCAAGTAACATGACTTAGATCTCTTTTGGCAGGTGTGGCTGGATTAGGGTGGTTCTGATTATTTTTTGCTCCATTCCCATTCCCATTCCTTGGGCCAGTATGGTTATGGTTACTTCCTCCATTGTGGGTGTGGCCTCCATGGTTATGAACAAGTCCTCCCGAGTTCGGGGTTAGGCGAGGCTTCTGCTGAGCTCCTGAGTTATACCTCCCTTGGCCATACTTCCTCTTACGGTTCTCAATCTGCTGCTGCTTCCCTTCAATCATAAGAGCCTTATCTACCAACTCATGGTAGTTGTTCAATGTTGCCACCATCAACTGCATGCTCATCTCATCATTCAGCCCTTCCATAAACTTCTCCTGCTTCGCGGCATCTGTGGCCACATCATCAGGGGCATAGCGAGATAACTTGCTAAACTCATCCATGTACTAAGCTATAGTACGGTTCCCCTGGCGTCAGTTGCGAAACTCCCGCTTCTTTATACTCATAGCTCCAGTTGAGACATGGGCTGTACGGAAGGCTTGCTGAAACTGGTCCCATGTCACCGTGGCTATAGGGTAGGTGACAATGTAATTCTCCCACCACGAGGCTGCTGGTCCATCCAACTGATGTGCAGCAAAACGCACCTTGTCAGCATTGGTACATCCTGTAGTGGTTAACTCTCTTCCAATCTTGTGGAGCCAATCATCTGCTACTATAGGCTCGGTGCTACTGGAGAACACCGGCGACTGCAACCTCAGAAAATGGGCTAAGTTATCAACTGGTGGTGGTGGTCGTGGATTGTTGTTGCTGTTGTTGTTGCCTTGGTTCTAGACTAACAATTGCATCAGGGTATTCTGTTGCTGGATCAACTAAGTGAGCTCCGGTGGGAAGGTAAATCCGGGGTCAGATCTCGGAGGCATCTGATGGGTTTAGAGGGGAGAGATTAGAATAGAATGAGGTCTAATGAGAAAGCACTACCCATATGCACATGAGACAAACACAAACATTTCACTCAATCAATCAAGCAAGGCATACAATCGGTCTAGAACTATCGCAAAAGTGCTCGGACTATAGTATTTACATGGTGGAATACTACTACTGATGTGGTGGTCTACTAAAAATATTCCTCGGTTGAAGACTCCATGATGTCTACTCCAGCTTCGTCTTCATAGTCATCATCTCTAAGGTCGGAGTCCGTGTCGTCGATGATGATGTAGTCCTCTGGGTGAATCTCCTTGGGTTCTTCATCTTCTCCTCCTGGTGCGGGGTCTCCCAGGAATACTCCTAGCTTCCTTTCCAGATCGTCATTCTTCTCCACTAGTACGACGATTTCTTCCTCATAATCTTCACGTGTGGCCTTGAGTTCTTCCTCCAGTTCCGTGATCCTAGTCATTGCCTTCTTCAGATATATCATGCCTGCGCACATCTGATTCTCCTGGCGTCGAATGTGCTGGTTTAGTTCCTAGATGAAAGCTGCAACTGATCTATCCTTCCTGGTGTTGATCATCTCCCCTTGCTTGTCTCGGCGCCCACAAATCTGATAGATAGTATCCTTAAGCTCCTTTAGGTAAACTTCTCCAATGTGTCCCATAGTGATGTGAGCTGCCATACTCTTTCCTAGACTCCAGGTTGGTGCATCAAAGGAAAACTCTATGGGTTTAGTGACTGGCGTGAAGGTCCTTCCTGGAACTTGAACTTGAATCATCCATCGCTCCTCTTCTGGTAAAGTGGCGTTGTAAGTCTCGGTGAAGCTTGGTATTCCTATGTTCAGGTACCTAGTGACTTCCTTCAAGTGTCGTCCAAAAGGTGCTTCTTCATCCGGTTGTGCAAACTTGTTCCTTGCATCCGCCATCCTAAAGAGTGGAAAATGGAGAGGTGTCAGAAATGAGAAGAGAATAGTGATCTATGGTTTTAGCTTAGTGGTCGTGTCCTACACTCAGCGTGTGCTCTCATACCATCTTGTAGCGACCCGACCTCAAACGGTCAAGTCTCTGTGCTTCAGTGTCATCCCTGGATCGGTAATGCTGACACACACAGTACTCGAGGATTTATAACAGAGTAGCAATCACACACTTATTACATCGAATGTCTCCAAAAAGAAATTATTACAATAAATATGGCTTAAGGCCATCTAATACGATAACTGCAGAAGGCTTGGAAGATAAAGTGAGTCCATCAATTCCAACGGCATAGCTGAGCTGCACGACAATGACCTAACGAACCTTACTCCTCGTCTGAAAAGTCTATAACATAATACGTTGCAGCCCGAAAACGGGTCAGCACATGGAATATGCTGCCAAAGTAATAGAGTAGAGCAAGAAAGAATAATGCTATCACTACATGCATATTTGGCTGGTGGAAAGCTCTATGGTTACAGTTTTTGCGAAAAGCCAATTTTTTCCTACAACAAAGGAATAGTTCTTAATTTAACTATCATGGTAGTTGAAACATCATTGAGAAGGTTACTCCAACTCAATCCCAAATTAAAGTAATTATCAACCCAACAATGTTAAGTTATAAGTGATGGGATACTTAAGATACTCCAAGTACTAGATACTCAAGATTGTCCGTAACCGGGGACACAGCTAACCATGATTAGTTTGTACACTCTGCAGAGGTTTGCGCACTTTTCCCCACAAGACTCGATCGCCTCCATTGAATTTCTCGCACTACATGATGTTTGAGAAACGGATGACTGAGACACAGTCTTTCAGGAACATTAACTCTCTACTCCGGGCAGACCATACCAAACCTACAACCCACTACCTGCTGATCCACCTCTTCAAGAGCTTCACGTAACTTACTCAACTATGCTAGAGCCCATAATAGCTTGTGGCCGCACACAGAAGTTTCTAGCATGAATCATCTCAGTTCCCTTTGAGCGTGGGTCGCGGTCCATAGGAAAATCACACGGAACCCTGGGATTTCCAAAAATACAAGCAACACTGGGTACTCCAGGTGCCTCAATCCACCCAGATGTGTATTCAAGTTGCCACATTAAGTTAAACCATTATTTAACAATCTCACGCCTGTCATGGATTTCACTCACCCAAACCACGTCTACGAGCATAGCATAGCATAGCAATATAAGCAATTCGTATAAGTAACTCCCAAGGTTTGAATATAACAGGGCGATAGGTCCTACCTCATCAACTACTTCCCAACCCACAAGTTAATGACATCCTAACCATGCAATGTTTGAGGATTGAAACTAATGCATAAAAACTCGGTGATAAAGGGATATGATCAAAGTGTTACTTGCCTTCTTGATGATCCGCGAAACCTAGGGACTCCAAATAACACGCTTCGCACTCCGGGAATTCCATCGCAAACAAACAATAGCATACAAAAGCAATCAAGCACAGAAGTACGGGTAAATCTCGAATAAGAAGATCTACCAGAAAGTTCAACTTAAGAACTCTAGTTAGCAAAAAGAATCAAATCAAACGGAGCAACGAAACTCAAATGGCGAAAGAAACAAGATCCGTTTACTAATCTGGACATAGGTCAAATTTTACAATAACAAAAGCTTGTTCAAGTTGGTTAAGCAGAAAGAGGGTCTCGAGACGAAGATCTAGGCTCTTGAATCGCCTGATTCCGACAAATGAGCGAAAAGGTAAACTAGAACGAAGATCGGATCAGAAATCGCGATCAGAAATAATCACGGAAAAATCCGATAAAAGAAAACTGACGAACAGGCTAACGAACGAGCGTTCATTGTCTGTAACTAACGGGCGAAAACCATTCGTTAAAACTAACATACGGACGAACATCCGTTAAAGAGAAGAACCGAAAAAAAACCGGTGAACCGAAAAAAATGAACTAGGGTTTTCTTAAAAAAACGGATCGGTTTTGCTTTAAAAAACGGCGGCAACGACTACCTCGTCGGTCCGGCAAGACGCGGCGGCGACGGCGGGGCGAGGCGGCAGCAAGGCGAGGCACGGCAGCGGGCGGCGAGGCGTGGCGCGGGCGAGGCGCGACTGTGGCGGGGCTGCGACGGCGGTGGCGGGTGGTGGTGGCGGTGGGGGGCTGGGTATTTAAGTGGGGGAGGGGTGGCTTGGGGAGGGGGCAAGGGCGGCGGAGGCGGAGTCCTGGCCGGACTCCCGGTCCGAGGCGGCGCGATGGCGTCGGTCTCCTGGAGGGAGACGGCGTCGCGGGGGAGGCGGGCCGGCGGCTGGGCTTCGGCCCAGTAAGCCACTGCGCAACTTTTTTTTAAACAATTCCGCCGAACATAAAAAAATTCCTAGAAAATAAAATAAAAATCTATAAATGCCAAAACAAATTTTCACCGTCTAAATAAAATATTTAGAACGAGATGAACATTTGCTTGGCCCTAAAATGCAACTTTGAAAATGTGCAATTTTTCTAATGCAAACAAAATTGCAATAAAATCCAAATAAAAACAAATATTTGATTTTTAATATTTTTCCTCCCATATTTCATTTATTTTGGAGAAGTCATATTATCTCCTCTCATATATTTTGATATGGAATATTTTCGGAGAGAAAAATAATTAAAACCAAAAATCCTAGTACCGAAATTTGATAGAAATCAAATTTGAAAACCGGGGAAATCCCCATCTCTCTCCGAGGGTCCTTGAGTTGCTTAGGATTTCGAGGATCGCGAGACGAAATGCAATAAAATATGATATGAAAGAATGATCTATGTATAACATTCCAAATTGAAAATTTGGGATGTTACAGTCTTGTCACTCCTGATTCTCCTCACATCGACATCTCACCCAAAACTTGAAAACTTCAATCTCACAAAACTGAACGGAACTTTGTGAGATAGGTTAGTATGATAAAAAGCAAACCACTCCACTTTTGGTACTGTCACAGACAAGATTCATAATTGTTTCCACACAATTCCTACTGTATCATATCATTTCTACAATTTATATTGAGCAATATAATCCATACAAACTAGAAAACAAGCAAACTATGCATTGAAAACAGAATCTGTCAAAAACAGAACAGTCTGTAGTAATCTGTACTCAAACCATACTTCTGTTACTCCAGAAATTCTGAAAAATTAGGACAACCTGAGAAATTTGTCTATTGATCTTCTAGAAAAATAATCAGCATTTTATCACGCTTTTGTTAAAAATGAGAAATGTTTCTGAGCACAAAATTTTCTATTTTTCAGCAAGATCAAATCAACTATCACCCTAAGCCATCCCAAAGGTCTTACTTGGCACTTTATTGAAACAAAAGCAATAAAACATGATTACTACAGTAGCCTAATCATGTAAAAACACAAAAACAGTAGGTAAAAGTGTTGGGTTGTCTCCAAACAAGCACTTTTCTTTAATGCCTTTTAGCTAGGCATGATGATTTCAATGATGCTCGCATAAAAGATATGAATTGAAACATAAATAGAGCATCATGAAGCACATGACAAGCACATTTATGTCTAACCCACTTCCTATGCATAGGGATTTTGTGAGCAAACAATTTATGGGAACAAGAATCAACTAGCATAGGAAGGCAAAACAAGCAAAACTTCACGATTTTCAACACATAGAGAGGAAACTTGATATTATTGCAATACCTACAAGCATATGTTCCTCTCTCATAATAATTTTCAGTAGCATCATGAATGAATTCAATAATATATCTATCACATAAAGCATTCCTTTCATGATTCACAAGCATAGAAATTTTATTACTCTCCACATAAGCAAATTTATTCTCATCAATAATTGTGGGAGCAAACTCAACAAAATAACTCTCATGTGATTGAAAATTGAAATCATGATGACAAGTTTCACGGTTATCATTAATCAATATAGCATACATGTCATCACCATAATCATCATAGATAGCAACCTTGTCCTCATAGTCAATTGAATCCTCATCCAAAATGGTGGATTCATCACTAAATAAAGTCATGACCTCTCCAAATCCACTTTCATCATTATAATCATCGCAAATACTCCCTCCATTCCAAATTAGATGACTCAACTTTGTGCTAACTTTAGTACAAAGTTGGGTCATCTATTTTGGAATGGAGGGAGTAGGAGGCATGCAATCATTATAACAAATTTGCACATCAAATCTTGGGGGACTAAAAATATCATCTTCATCAAACATAGCATCCCCAAGATTATGGCTTTGCTTATCATTAGCATCATGGATATTCAAAGAATTCATACTAAGAACATTGCAATCATGCTCATCATTCAAATATTTTGTGCCAAACATTTCATTCACTTCTTCTTCTAACAATTGAGCACAATTTTCCGAACTGTCATTTTCAAGAAAGATATTATAAAGATGATCAATAATATGATGCAACCTCAATTCCATTTTTTCTACTTTTGTTTTTATAAACCAAACTAGTGATAAAAACAAGAAACTATAAGATTTGATTGCAAGATCTAAAGATATACCTTCATGCACTCACCTCCCTGGCAATGGCGCCAGAAAAGAGCTTGATGTCTACTATGCAACTTTATTCTTGTAGACACGTGTTGGGCCTCCAAGCGCAGAGTTTTGTAGGACAGTAGCAATTTTCTCTCAAGTGGATGACCTAAGGTTTATCAATCCGTGAGAGGTGTAGGATGAAGATGGTCTCTCTCAAACGACCCTACAACCAAATACAAGCAATTTCTTATGTCCCCAACACACCCAATACAATGGCAAATTGTATAGGTACATTAGTTCGGCGAAGAGATGGTGATAAAAGTGTAATATTGATGGTAGAAATATATTTTTATAATCTGAATAAATAAAAACAACAAGGTAGCAAATAGTAAACGGGCACAAAAACTTAGGGTCCGTACTTTCGCTAGTGCAATCTCTCGACAATGCTAACATAGTTGGATCATATGATTAGCCCTCAAAGTGTAACGAAGAATCACTCCCGAGTTCCTAATAGCAGAGAACAAAAGATAGGAATTGTTTGTAGGGTACTAAACCACCTCAAAGCTATTCTTTCCATTTGATCTATTCAAGAGTTCGTACTAAAATAACACAAATCAATTTTTTCCGTTTGATCTATCCTAGAGTTCGTACTAGAATAACACCAAAGCATATTCATATTCATAATACTCAATCCACACAAAGAACTACAAGAGTGCCCCAAGATTTCTACCAGAGAAACAAGGACAAGAACGTGCATCAACCCCTATGCATAGATTACCCCAATGTCACCGCGGGAATCTGCAAGTTGAGTGCCAAAACATATATCAAGTGAATCAATACGATACCTGATTGTCACCTTGAGTATTCAATTGCAAGACATATATGAAGTGTTCTCAAATCCATAAAAGTATTCAATCCGATAACCACAAAATCTCAAAGGCAAAACTCAATTCATCACAAGATAGAGAGGGGAAACACCATATGATCTGACTATATTAACAAAGCCCGCGATACATCAAGATCGTGAGATCTCAAGAACATGAGAGAGAGATTAAAGACATAGCTACTGGTACATACCCTCAGCCCCGAGGGTGGATTACCCCCTCCTCATCATGGTGGCCGGCGGGATGATGAAGATGGCCACTGGAGATGATTCCCCCTCCGGCAGGGTGCCGGAACGGGTCTAGATTGGTTTTCAGTGGCTACGGAGCCCTGCGGCGGCGGAACTTCTGATCTCGGTTAACCCCTGATGGTTTCTCTATTTATAGGATTTTTTTGGCATTGGTTTCACGCTGAGATGGGCCTTGAGGTGAGCACAACCCACAGGCGCACGAACGGCCCACCAGGTGCGCCCTAGTGGGCTGTGCCCTCCTCGTGGCTCTTCTGGCCCTCCCACAAAGCTTCGGGGGTCTCTTCTGTTCCAAAAAAATTGTCTAAAAGTTTCGTCCAATTCCGAGAACTTTTATTTCTGCACAGAAACAACACCATGGTAGTTCTGCTGAAAACAGCGTCAGGCCGGGTTAGTTCCATGCAAATCATACCGAAACCATATAAAATTGTTGTAAACATGGCATGAATACTTCATAAATTCTAGATACGTTGGAGACATATCACTTATGGTTATGATAGGTCGTGACCTTCAGTAAAAGTTGTCAGATGGGGGCACTGTTCACGCTTGAGCGACTGGCCTTTGAGGCTAAGTTACTTATGCACTTTGGAAGCTATGATGTGGCTCAGGGGATATATGGCCATAAATGATTAAAGTAACCATAGAAGGGAAGGAAATGGTCCACAAAGCCGATAATGTGCGCACATACCTCGGCTTCGAAGACTAGTTTGGGGGCTACTGAGGGTGTCCCGGACTAAGGGGTCCTCGGGCTGCCGGCCTATCTCTCACGGGCCCGACTGGTGGGATGCTCTTGGTTCACCAATGGAAGGCCAAACTATAGGCGATCCTGTGCTCTGGAAGGAAACCTCCAAAGACTTGGCGTATCCTCCAAGTCTGGTGAGCTAAACTGGCATGTTTATCCCCTCATGGTGACTGACCATATGTAACCCTAGGTACCATTGGTGTTTATATAAACCAGAGGGTTTGGCCCGTAGAGGGGGAACACCATTATCACCACCCCCACCTAGGGTTAGACGATAACCACAAGTATAGGGGATCAATTCTAGCTTTTTCAATAAATAAAAAATTCAAAATTGTGTAAAAAAATGGCACAATATTGCATAGCAGTATCATGTAAAAAATTCAGAATTTTTGCATATTCCAGTAAAAAATGTAAATTCACGCACTACATCAAAAGTTTCTGTTTTTGCACTGCACGTACCAGACAAGCAATTTAAACATGCTAAAGGCAATCTTGGCACATAATTTTTATAATACAATGGATTTGTACAAGGGGATAATTATTTTTATTGAAAAGTTTCTGTAAGTCAAGATTTGCAAAGTTTCCATGGGCATGAACAAAGTTCAAGGAGCTCCCACACTTCAACGGTGTTCATCTTTCTTACTTTCACGTCTCCTGTTGTACAATTTTATGTTCCCCTCAATATATTTTGTTTTTAAACTTTATAAAAGCATGCAACAGAATAAAATGACTCTCTAAAACTTCTAGGTTGTCTCCCTGGTAGCGCTTTCTTTAAAGCCATTAAGCCAGGAATATAGTGCTCAGGTAATTGATCCACCCGGATCCCAAGGTATATCAAAGCCAATTTTAATTAATAATGATTTATAATTTAGTAGTGAGCACAAAGAAATATATATCATGCAATGACGAAGTCTAGCTCTCTTCCTATGCATCAGCATGTCACAAAAGAACAACTCATGCACACAAAGTAAAGGTTGATACATAGCATAAACATTTTGTTGCAACTTTATTGTGTTGGAAACATAGAGAGGTGGAGATGTAGTTCCTCTCTCACAATAATTACAATTAGGAGGAGCAAGAACATGCATATCATATTCATCAAAATCATCATGTGTAACAGTAAATGCAACCCATAAATATAATCCTTAATAAGTGCAAACTTCTCTAATATAGTGTAGTTAGGAGAATTCAAAAAGATAATAGGACTATCATGCGTGGGTGCAATAGTAATAGTTTCATTGTTAACATAAGGAACTATAGCAAGTTCATCTCCATAAGCATCACTCATATTGGCATCATGGACACAAGCATAACAAGCATCAATTTCATCAAAAAGGGACATTTCAAATGAATCCAAGGGATCATAGCATTCATCCTTCGGTAAGCACGAAGGGTAATTAAACAATGTATGGGATAAAAATTTACTCTCATTAGAAGGAGGGCACGGGTGATCAATCCGCTCTTCCTCCTTTTGTTCTCCGCTCTATTCTTATCTTTTTCATCCAATGAGCTCAGAGTTTCATCAATTTCTTTTTCCATAGGTTCCTGCAAAATATTAGCCTCTTCTTGGGAAGCAGAGACTTTCTCAATAAATTCATCAATATCGACATTGTATATATAATTCTCATAGCAATTATTAAGTATAGCAAAAATTTCAAGTCTATAAACAACATCACCATAATCTTCATACTTTTCAGACAGAGATTCAATTTCATAAGCACCCTTAAAAGCAACAAACTCTTCTATTCATTCTACATCATAGTAATCATATATACCATTAGCTTAAGAAGCCAAAGTTTCTTTATCATCAAATTCACATGAAAAGGGAAGGTGTGGAGCCTTCATCCTAGAGCAACAAGTATAATCATATCTCAAGCATATATCCCAAGCATACCATTGCAAATAATTAATTTGATCCCATAAGAGTTTCCCTTTTTGAGTCAAGCGATAATCTCTAAAGTAGTCACGTTGATCCAACGTGTCTCGCATTATCAAGTTGAATGGAGTTTTCTCAGGATTATCAAAGTAGTGTTTAATGTTTTTCACATAATGAGCATCGAGGGTTTAAGGATGTTTCCCATCTTCATGAGTAGCAAGCAACTAATCTTTTTGGTGTTTCATATTCCATATCCATAACTAATCCTATATACCTAAGAGATTCATCCCCACTGTCTAATTTATCTCCACATGCATGCTATCCAGCTCAGCCATGCAGCGACCTCAGCACACCTAATGCTTTTTGTTAGAGGTCCATGCACCACATCATCCCCTTTTTCATGCTAAACCAATCATATCATACCTTTTCCTGCCACCTCCGGCACGCATGGGTTGTAGGAATCCTAGCCAATTAACTGCCCATCCATTAATTTCTATCTCTAGATCCTATTCATCTTCTCCACTAAATAATGGCATCCTTTTCTTCTCTTTTTCAACTAACTGTATGATTTCTCTACGCATTAGTTCTTGTTTGTCTTCTGTAACCGAAAATCCATCTATCGATCATATATATAGATACCAATTGGTTCCTGCTGGAAGCGCCAAGAGCCGTCGCCGCCTACCTCACACCTCCCTATCATTGATACCCCGATCCATCACATGTACTATATCTAGCCCCTTCATCCACTTCCTAGATGCATCCCCTGTCCTCTCGATCTAATGCCTGCAAGGTGGAGAACTTTGGCCCCCTCCTACCCCCATCATGGTGATGCCTCCTTTCCTGATCCATAGGCAGACGGCGCGAGGACCAGGGACTGCTCGTTGTCGCCTCATATCCACTAAGGAGGTTGATCCTCCCCTGCACGTCGGAGAACCCCGCAAGATTAACTCTGCAGACTGACGTGAGGATGAGGGGTTGCTCATCATCGCGTCATCTCCACCACGATCAAGACTGATCTGCTCTTTCATGCCGTCGGGAATCCCACACCAAGGACGATCTGCTTAGAGCCTCAGACACATGTACATGTTGTATCCACAACTCCCTTTTCTTCCTCCTCCTTTCTTTTTGCTAGTGGATGCATTAATGATTTGTGGATTCTTCTTCCATTATTTCAATCTGCTATTATTATTTTTGTGGATGAGTCTACAATTTATCTAAGTATTATTGATTGTCGTAGTTATTTATTTTGTGGATGCATCTACGATTTAGCTGGAGTATTTTTTATTGCCGCTACTATCCATCTGGGATAGTATATTTGTAGTGAAGTGTCGCTCCGACTTATACACATACAACCTAAGAAGTGTATTCATCGCTATACTGCATCATCATGTTTTCATTTCACAACCGTCAATCAAAGCCAGTCGGATGTCGGTCTTTTACTTGGTACAAATAAACTGTTCTCCATTATGTTCACCGAAATGAGCAGCTAGCTACTGGTATCTCTGTGACTAAAGGTAATTTTATCATTACGTGTTGTTCGCAGCTAAGGATGGACTTGCATGGGAAGACAACAAAGAAGGATCTCATGCATTTTGTACTATTTGGGTGTATCATGGGTGCCGAGGAGTCTAGCTCACAAGTTTTCATGCATAGTATCTTTTTGTTGTGAACAAATTCATACTTCAATGCACTAATTTGGATCTCGGTGCCTATGATAAGTAATCATGCCCCTTTCAGACAAATGCTTTGAGACAAGAGAATTTGTACTCACTTTGGCAAAAAGAGAAAATGAATTTTGTTGTTGTTGATATTGGAGCTCCATCACTCACTGCCAGTCATGCAAGTAACTAGAATTGATGTCAATATTTGTGTTTAGTTATCATTTTTTCTGTAGATCTTAAACATGCAAATATGAAGATTTATTTATGATAATAGTTAAAATAATATATACATTAATATTCATGTAAGTCGTATGAAATTACTTATGTACTATATTTAGTACAAAAATAATCTCAAAATTCATGTTTTCCGATATTTCTATTTATACCAAGTATTGTGTCCATTGCAATCTTATTATCTTAAGTATGTGTAAATACACTATGCCAAAATTCGTTCAATTTATCTACCATCATGTTTATAGACTACAAATTCCCGCAGCAACACGCAGGGCATCATCTAGTGATAGAGAACAACTTATAACATAAAATAAAATTAAAATATACTTAGTGATAAAGCAAACAAGCACAAACGAGAATATTCACCCCCATGCTATTGCTCCCCAGTAACGACGCTAGAAAAAAGTCTTGATAACCCACAAGTATAGGGGATCAATTGAAGCTTTTTCAATAAATGAGAGTGTCGAACCCAACGAGGAGCTAAATGTAGGGTTTATATTCCCTTCAAGTTCTATCGGCCTCCGTTTGCGTTGATTCCACCTCCCAAAAATCACATATATTCCAAAATAAATCTCCGTAAATTTTCAATGCGTTTGGACTTTGTTTGATATGGATATTTTGCGAAACAAAAAACAAGCAGCAAACAGGAACTGGCATCGAGCACTGAATCAATATGTTAGTCCTAAAAATAATATAAAATATTGCCAAACATATATAAAAGATTTAGAATATTGGCATGAAACAATCAAAAAATTATAGATATGACGGAGGTGTATCATTAGGTTCATCCAATCACGTGGTAGATCAACTATGTACTTGTCATACAAACACATCAATACAACCAAGAAGGACGTAGGGTATTACCTCCTTGAGAGGGCGCTAACCTGGGTAAACGTTGTCTCTATGTTCCCTATTACCCATCGGTCCAAAATCCACAACCCGGGCCTCCTACCCGAGATCTGTAGGTTTTGACACCGACAATCCCCCTCTGGTGATTTTTGTTCCAGTATTGTTTATATATTCAAAAAAAATCTGTGAAGTTTCAGGTCATTTGGAGCCCCGTAGAATAGCTATCTCTGCTGTAACTCTTTTAGGTCCAGACTTCTAGTTGCCGGTAATCTCCCTCTTCATGTAGATCTTGCAAGTTAAGAGAGAAAATACATTAGAATTGTGTCATAAAGTGAAATAATGACCAAAAACATTATAAATAACAGTAGGAAAACATGATGCAAAATGGACGTATCAAGCTCCCGGTGCTCTTCCGCTTCCTCCCATGCCCAGCGGGCACGATGCTCCTCCTCATGTTCTCTGCCTACATCTGGCGCTCGCCGTCGTTGTGCTCCTCCGCCTGGTGGCACTGCCACTAGTGCTCCAGGTAGGCGGCCTCATGCTCCGGCGACGCCCCCAACGCGATAGTCGGCGCGCTCACCCACTCGTGGAGGATGTCGGTCCACGCGTACATCTCCAGCATGAGCTCCGTGGGCGGCGTGGGCGTGGGCTTGGGCAGCAGTGACGGCGGGCGGGGGGTAGACGTAGTCCCCCGCGGCCAACAGCGCGAGGGCCTCCTCCAAGCCATCCCACCACGCGTCCTACTCGCGTTGTCTCTCCTCAAGGGCGCGCTGGAGCGCGGCCTCCAAAGCGGCCTAATAGTCCGCCTCCTCTTCCTCTGGTGCACCTCGGGGGTGGTGACATGAAGCGGGGGTCGATCTGTACGCCACCACGGTAGGCCATGTCGTGCTTCGTCACGAACCAGACACTGGTACAGCGACGTGCTAAACAAACGGTTTTTAACCCCTTTCCACGACGGCATTTGGAACTGTCGCCAAGTGAGTGTGTGCGATAGAGTGTCCTTCCCACACGACCCAAAATCGTCGGGGATAGGACCTCCTGGGACCCAGGCTGGGGCCGTGTGCGATCGGGTGAGGCATCAAAACCCAATCATTTCCGTAGGTATGTACATCCCACACGGTGAATCCCGGAAAATCATTTCCGTAGGTATGTACATCCCACATGGTGAATCCCAGAAAATCATTTGCGTAGGTATGTACACCCCACACGGTGAATCCCAGAAAATCATTTTCGTAGGTATGTACATCCCACACGGTGAATCCTAGAAAAATATTTCCGTAGGTATGTATATCACACACAGTTCTATGTGTGGAAACGTTTGTGCAAGGTGGCCTAACGCAAATAGTTCGCTGCTGGAAGCCATGTGTGATTGTTAGTTGATCGAACATGCCTACTTTCTAGAACCTGTGCGGGTTGTTTGAGTTCATCGCCCATGGTGCTGTCTGAGTAACCATTTGCAATAGAAAACCCCAATAAGTTGGGTAATTAGCCTATTTGATAATTCATGTACTAATCAAACACGCCAGATATTTCATATCCGTATAAAAGCAACCAGGATTTCATAATCAAATTACATCAAATAGCTTCGGCACTCAGTTACGCCATTACATAACAGCACCAAGTTTCACATGCAGCATCAAAAACCTTTGGAAAGTAGCATCATACACGGTAAATAGACAGATTAATCTCATCTGGGAAATCGCAGAAGCGGAAGGCAAATATTGAGCCTTCAGTGATGTTGAATGTCCTTGCAACTTTAGGCCAGTGGCTATGGATAATTGCCCGCCCAACTTTCGTCCTCTTCGGCAAGACTTCAATATTGTACCGTGGGTGTTGAATGAATACCTTCCTCGCCTCTTGACCATGCAGGTGGTTTGAGAGGTAATCATCGATGAACTGCTTTGAAAAGTACTAAAAACAAAGCTATGCATAAATCGCTGTTGTAAATTTTGAAATAGCGCAGGGGGTAAAAATAAGGTAAAAGAGTTGGTACCATCCTATAGTTGACTGATGTCTTCTTCATTGTGCAAACAAATATCTTGTTGTTATCCGTCGCAAGTTTCTTCATCCTAAAATTCTTTCTGAGTTTCTTGACTTGACTGATATTCATGGACATCTCATTTCCCCATATGCAAAATGGGTCGAATAATGGGTCTAACCCTCTGACAGCAGGACCTACATGTTCAAGACCAAATTGTAAGAAACCTAAATATTAGAATGATTCCTGCAACCGCACAATAATGTGCTATTAGCCAAAGGACCCTGCTTGAACAAACCTCAATGATAAACCGCAGTGTCTCCCATTGTTTCCCTGCAACACACATAAGGAAGATCTTGATCAGGTTAACTGAGAGTTGCCATACTATCAGTAGAATATGTATTGAGTACAAACAAATTCGATTGGTGTCACATGCATAATAATACAAAATTGTACCCACGGCAAATGAAAATCAAATTGCAGAACTGAACCAAATAGTTAAATGGACAGCAGACCAAATGAACCAAAATAGTTAACTGAGCATGACATTGCAGAGTAGAAACATGTACTAGAAGATAAGACAGTTAACAAAACAAAGAATGCTTGAGAACAGTACTACGAAATGTAGCAATTGTTGGACCAAAGTGTTAACTGAACATTACATTTCAGAGGACCAAACTGTTAACTGAACATCAGATTGCATATTAACATTACAGAGGACAAATCACTAGAAGGCACTGGCGGTGGCCTCGAGAAAACATCACAAACTGTATTTTAAAGTTGACAACCGCGTGGCGGTGTCGACAGTGGCCTCGAAGACGAGGTGCTCCTCCAAGATCTGGTGGTCGACACGCATGGCGGCCCTAGCAACCTCATTCGCACGTGCGGCCACATGCTACTAAGCTCCATGTTATACTGTGTGCAAAATGGTTGTGGGCGGCGCTTAATTGGAGGAGGTGGGCAGTGATTTCGGTGGAAGGTGTCGCTCCGTCGGTCGGAGCATGTGGGACGGGAAATGATGAGTATGGTGTGGGTGGGGTGTGGATTACCTGACCATATCGACGAGTCCGCACATCAAGAAGACAGGTCAGCGACAAGGAGGCCGCACAGCGAGAAGAAGGGTCGCCGGCGAGGAGGCGGCGCTGCAAGAAGAAGGGTCGCCGACGAGGAGGTGGCGCCGCAAGAAGAAGGGTAGCTGGCGAGGAGGCAGTGCTTTAATAAGAAGGGTCGCCGGCGAGGAGGCTGAGCTGCCAGTAAGCAGCAGTGAAGGTTTGAACTTGGAAAGCAAGGAGGAACAGTGGAAATGTGGCTTTTGGTAGGAGGAAGGGGGTGGGGAGATAGATATTTCCACGGTGGCAAAAATATTCGCTCGGTACCACGAGAAAATGGCGCGCAAGTGTGGTTCAAGCGGGGGCGGTGGATTGTAGACGATGAAGCTTCCTGCGTAAGCCAGACAAGATGGTGCGCCAAGATATTTTATATCGCATCCCACACGATTCTTTCTAGCAAACTTTTTGTGGTATACCTGATTTTTTTCATTATGTTTTGAAAGACAAAATGGTGTTACGGAGGGAAAGGATGGTGTTTGAATTGCTAGAACATTTACGAACAGTGAACATGCAACTAGTACATGAGTGTCGTGTTTAAATTTGGAATTATTCTAGGTTCGTTTGGCATTTTTATGCATTAATTGAGTTCCTGGCATTTAATGTGCATAATTCAAATTTGAACTACAAGCACATGCTCCAATGCACCAAAGTTTGTTGAAAAATCACATGTGTGTCTTTAGGTGAATTTATAGGTCTCATGCAAGAAATGGGAATGAAATTCAAACATCTGGGCATCGTGGCTCGGCCGGAATGATTGAGAGACTTGGTTTTTTAATTCCTGTAAATCCAAAAGATGGCTGAAAAACATGAAACTTGGCATGGTGTCATGACATCGCACCAACATGTTTGAGTAAATTTTTTGGCCGAATTGGGACAAGCTTTGGTGTAAGCTTCTTGCAAACTAGAGCTTCCCTCAAGAAGGCTCTTGGTTCCGAGAGGGAACGTGTCACCTCCGTGTGCGAAACGACATACGTACACTGCCTTCACCCGCCTTAATTTTTTTACACGGGCAGATTAGACGAAATAGATGTATTGTGCTAGATTTTGGAATTATTCCGGGTTTGCTTGGCCTTTTTTATACATTAATTGAGTTTCTAGGCATTTAATGTGCATAATTCAAATTTGAACTACAAGCACATGCTCCAGTGCACCAAAGTTGGTTGAAAAATCACATGTGTGTCTTTGGATGAATTTATAGGTCCCATGCAAGAAATGAGAATGAAATTCAAACATCTGGGCGTCGTGGCTCGGCCGAAAAGATTGAGAAACTTGGTTTTTTAATTCCTGTAAATCCAAAACACGCCTGAAAATCATGAAACTTGGCATGGTGTCATGACATGGCACCAACATGTTGCGGTAATTTTTTTGGCCGAATTGGGACAAGCTTTAGCGTAAGCTTCTTGCAAACCGGAGCTTCCCTCAAGAAGGCTCGTGGTTCCGAGAGGGAACGTGTCACCTCCGTGTGTGAAACCAGATACATATACTACCTTTTCCCGCCTTAATTTTTTTACACGGGAAGATTAGACCAAACAGAAGTATCGTGCTAAATTTTGGAATTATTCCGGGTTCGTTTGGCATTTTTATGCACTAATTGAGTTTCTAGGAATTTAATGTGCATAATTCAAATTTGAACTACAAGAACATGCTCTAGTGCCAAAGTTGTTTGAAAAATAACATGTGTGTCCTTGGGTGAATTTATAGGTCCCATGCAAGAGATGAGAATGAAATTCAAACATCTGGGCGTCGTGGCTCGCCCAAAAAGATTGAGAAGCTTGGTTTTTTAATTCCTGTAAATCCAAAACACGCCTGAAAATCATGAAACTTGGCATAGTGTCATGACATGGCACCAACATGCTCCCGTATTTTTTTGGCCGACACAAGCTTTGGTATAAGCTTCTTGCAAACCGGAGCTTCCGTCAAGAAGGCTCGTGGTTCCAAGAGGGAACGTGCCACCTCCGTGTGCGAAACGACATATGTACATTGTCTTCTCCCGCCTTAATTTTTTACACAGGTAGATTAGACCAAATAGAAGTATCGTGCTAAATTTAGGAATTATTCCGGTTTCATTTGGCCTTTTTTATACATTATTGCGTTTCTGTGCATTTAATGTGCATAATTCAAATTTGAACTACAAGCACAGGCTCCAGTGCACCAAAGTTGTTTCAAAAACCACATGTGTGTCCTTGGGTGAATTTCTAGGTCCCATGCAAGAGATGGGAATGAAATTCAAACATCCGGGCATCATGGCTCGGCCAGAAAGATTGAGAAACTTGGTTTTTTAATTCATGTAAATCCAAAACACGCGTGAAATCATGAAACTTGGCATGGTGTCATGACATGGCACCAACATGCTGTGGTAAATTTCTTGGCCGAATTGGGACAACCTTTGGTGTAAGCTTCTTGCAAGTAGGAGCTTCCGTCAAGAAGGCTCGTGGTTCCGAGAGGGAACGCGCCACCTCCGTGTGCGAAACGACATATGTACGCTGCCATCTCTCGCCTTATTTTTTACACAGGCAGATTAGATGAAGTAGAAGTATCGTGCTAAATTTTGGAATTATTCTGGGTTCTTTTGGCCTTTTTTATACATTAATTGAGTTTCTGCGCATTTAATGTGCATAATTCAAATTTGAACTACAAGCACATGCTCTGGTGCACCAAAGTTGTTTAAAAAACCACATGTGTGTCCTTGGGTGAATTTATAGGTCCTATGCAAGAGATGGGAATGAAATTCAAACATCTGGGTAGGGCTGGAATTCGAGCCGAGTCGAGCCAGCTCGGCTCGACTCGCTAGAGCTTGTTTCGTTAATGAGTTAGATCGATTCAACTCATTATTATTAACAAGCTCAAATCCAAGATTGGTCGACTCGTATAACTCGCGAGCTGGCTCGTTTAGCTTGTTAAGCTCATTAAAGATATAAACATAAAACCCTCAAACATTATAAAAATTATTATGTATATATCAAACATATATATCACTAAACAATAGTAATTTCCTTATAACGCATGAGTCTCCTAGGAGGTTGGGCCTTCAACGGCTAGGCCTTGTGTTGTGCGCCTGCGACATAGGGTGCTGAGTGGCTGATCTTTTTTTATATTGGGAGTGGCCGATCTTTTGTACCGAGCCTAACGAGTTACACGAGTACTCGTGAGATTGGCTCATTTGACTTGGTCTATAAACGATCTTAAACTAAAGCCCGGCTCGACTCATTATTCTTCAAGTTTGAGTCGATTCGAGCAGAGTCACGACCTACTCGTTTAGCTCACGAGCTTCGAGCTTTTTTTCCATCCCTACATCTGGGCGTCATGGCTCGGTCGGAAAACTTGGTCTTTTAATTCCTGTAAATCCAAAACGCGCCTGAAAATCATGAAACTTGGCATGGTGTCATGACATGGCACCAACATGCTGCGGTAATTTTTTTGGCCGAATTGGGACAAGATTTGGTGTAAGATTCTTGCAAACCGGAGCTTCCGTCAAGAAGGCTCGTGGTTCCGGGAGGGAACATACCACCTCTGTGTGTGAAACAACATACGTACACTGCTTTCTCCCACCTTAATTTTTTACACAGGCAGATTAGACCAAATAGAAGTGGCATGCTAAATTTTGGAATTATTTCGGGTTCATTTGGCCTTTTTATACATTAATTGAGTTTCTGCACATTTAATGTGCATAATTCAAATTTGAACTACAAGCACAGGCTCCAGTACTCCAAAGTTGTTTGAAAAAACCACATGTGTCCTTGGGTGAATTTCTAGGTCCTATGCAAGAGATGGGAATGAAATTCAAACACTAGGCATCGTGGCTCGGCTGGAAAGATTGAGAAACTTGGTTTTTTAATTTTTCTGGCATGTTGTCATGACATGGCACCAACATGATGTGGTAATTTTTCTGTCTGATTTTCCAGGCGCACACATTAACAATAAACAAAGTCATTTTGGAACAAGTGTTGTTACATTACAAATCAGAAACACAAGTATTATTGAAACCGTGGTCGTTCTACTTACCAATTACGTGCTGCCACCCGTCCCCTTTTTATTGGCTAGGAGGTGCCGTGCAGGGTAGCTATTTGAGTACGGGAGGCGTGCGATCAGACCCCTGCGCGTGCTCATTGGGAGGAGGCCCTTTAACCACTACCCGCCGCGCACCTCCCTCCCAACGTCCCCATTAATGGCGCCCGAGCACCTGTTCTACGGCATGGCTATATGTCTCACTAGACTGAGATTTAAGAGAGAAAAATGAAAATCTGGAAAGAAAGTTTTGCACGGATCTTGATGTAATATCCGTCGAACCTATATAGCATCGACTGCGACTTATAGCAAGCATGATGAATATATGGAAGATGATAGTGGATAATAAATGTCTTACATATTTAGGAACATAATTAAAATAAGCCACATGCGGCAACGCCCAAAATACACAAGGGCAAGAGATGAAGGAAGACAACGATCTGGCTCGCTGATCTCTACTTTGTTGATGCGTTGTTGCAGGCCACGGGAACTAGTCTCCGCGGCGAGCAGCGATGAGCTCTTTCTTGTCCTCAAGATGCTGCTTGAGAACATCCACTAATTACACCACCAGGTTTCTGCGCTCGATGTGCAGCATGGCATTCTTGTCCATAAGTTTCTCGATGATGACGCCGGTCCTTTTCAACAAGGCTGTGGTCTGCTCCTGCTGCTCCGCACTTCCGACGATCTTCGCCCTTAGCAGGTCGCGCTAGGCCCGGAGCTTCGCATTGCTCTCATTTAGTTTCCAGATGACGTCGGTAGACTGTTCAAACGAGGCTTTCAGGTCATCCTGCAACCTCGCCCACCCAGAGATCTGATCCATCTGCCTAAGGACAAGGTCACGCATGTGCCTGTAAGAGTCCTTGCCTGCCCACGAGACATTTTCCTAGGCCGCCGTAGTGCGGGAGGACATCTGTGTTGCATTCTCGGTGTGGCGGGACATCTCTTCTGCTTTCGTGGCACGGCCGGACCAGTCTGCTACATCGACGGTGCTGAGGGACCTCCGTGCCGCTTCGGCAGCGTGGCGGGACCTCTCTACTGCTACGACTGTGCGACGGGACATGTTGGTTGCTTTCGCGGCGAGGCGAGACATCTCTCGTGCTTCCGCTTCTAAGCTCGCAACTCCCTGGTGGCAATCTCTCGACCCAAAACTCACGCTGGCCATGGCAGACGCAAGGGAACGATGATGAATGACTTGTTTGTTTTTGTGGATGAGGAGTTGAGGAGGAAAGTGCAGTCATCTTCGAGTAGTAGTATTTATAACCGAGTAGTAATACGCTTCTAAGTGGGAAACCGTTTAGGTTTTGATCGGTGTGAACAGGTTTGCAATTTGGAATGTGACGGGACGCATGCTCAAAATTTACTGACGGTTATAAGTGTGGCACTATTCCCGGAAGGCGTAACGTGGGCACGTACGCCTTCTCGGCCGCGTACGTGGCGTGTGCACCATACGGTGCACCTCAAGAGGCAATGTCAGCACACGTCTTGTTCCAATAACCGTGCGCGCTCGTTATTACCATCGCACAAGCTTCTTTTAATTATAATGTGTGTGCCTGGCTAGCACACACACGTTGATCTATCAAACTGTTTCAGTTTGTTGTGGCTAATCGCAAATAGTTCATCCATGTCAAGTGTATGCCATCAATCGCAGACACTTTGATCTGGCTAACCCGTTTCTATTCTGTTGCCTAATCGCAAACAATTAATCCTTTTGAAGTGTATGCCCTCAATCACACACACCCTGATCTGGCTGACCGTTTCTTTTGTGTTGCCTAATCACAAACAGTTCATCTGAGTGAACCGTATGCTCTATATCGCACACACCTTCATTTGGCTGCCGATTTCTTTTGTTTTGCCTCATCGCAAACAGTTCATTGGACTGAAACATATGCCCTGGATCACACAAACAACTTAAATCTGAACCATGTTTGATGGCTCCGCCATCGCAAACGTTTTGCACCTTTTTTGACGGTTCTTTTACACCATCGTTTACGATTATTGCATTGCACACAGTTTCGTCAAAGGGTCTCTGATCGTAGTGTCGCGTTAGCAGCATCCTGCAGTAGTGAGACCTCCCAGTTGGGGGAGTCTCGCGTTGTAGCTCCCAAGATGCGATTCTATCCCAATCACGTGATGAATTCATGATTGGGGCACAACCGCATTTCGAGCGCATCGCAAGTTTGGTATCATTACAACATACCATGTACTGAATAGATGAGAATACATGATAAAGGCTTACACTCGCCATAATCTACATCATGAATACAACAATTTATCAATACATAGAAATCATCATACAGAAAAGCAGGATCCGACTACGGATGAAATCAAGTGAGAAAGAAGAACGACATCCACCCTGCTAATCCCAGGCTCCCCGACCCGGAACCTATCCCTTGATCGAGGAATAAGAAGAACTCCAAAAGCAATCAAGCATCGCTCTCACGTATGATCATCGCATTACATGTACCTACAAATGTTGTTGTAGTAATCTATGAGCCATGAGGACTCAGCAATCCCATTACCATGGGTATCAAGTATAGCAAAGCTTAATGGGTATGGAATGGATAGTGGTGAGGTTGCAGCAAGTACTAAGCATTTGTATGGTGTCTAACTTACAAGTACAAGAATAAGATGAGAAACTACGCAACGGTCGCAAACTAATAATGATCAAAAAGTGATCCTGAACTACTTACGAGTCAAACATAACCCCACCATGTTCTCTTCTCAAACTCACTTGAAAAGACACGGTCACGGTTACGCATGCGGTTGGTGTATTTTAATTAGAATCTGGTGTCAAGTTTTCTACAACCAGACACTAAAAATTCCCATCTGCCACATAACCGTGGGCATGGCTCTCGAAAGTTTAAACCTTGCAAGGGTGTCCCAACTTAGCGCATGACAAGCACCCATGATCAACGGAGGAAAATCCTCCTCCCGGAACAACCTGATCAAACTTGGAATCCCAGTTCACAAGACATTTCGACAATGGTAAAACAAGTCCAGCAAGACCTCCCAGCGTGCCAACACCCTCATAGTAGCCGCGCGTATCTCGTCTCAGGCCACAACCGGATGGGACATCCTACGAGTAAAACCAGATCCTCGGGCTGCCCCGTGGTGGCCCCGCAGTCTACCCGTTTGGGACCAACACCATCAGCACTGGCCCCCTGTATTATTTTAAAAGAATCCTCGGGGATGCGACCCCCTATGCCAGTTAATTAATTATCAGGTTTATTATGTTGGGGAAATGTTAAAACCAATGTTGGGCCTTGCTGGAAGAGTTTTATTCAAAGCGAACTGTGGAGGGGGGCCATAAACCCCAACCATGTTAGGAATGCAAAATCAAGGAACATAACACCGGTATGATGGAAACTAGGGTGGCATGAGTGGAACAAAACACCAGGCAAAAGGACGAGCCTTTCACCCATTGCCAAGTATATATGTGCATTAATTAAATAAGAGATATTGTGATATCCCACGATATCCATGAAACCCATGTCCCAACATGGAACAACCTGCAACTAGCAACACTATAAGAGGGGCTGAGCAAAGCGGTAACATAGCCAAACAACGTTTTGCTGGGATGGTGGAAAAGGTTAGAGGCTATCATGGCAATTTGGGAGGCTTGATAAACAAGTGGAAGGTAGCACAACATAGCGATAGCATCGAGACAACTAACATGGCAAAGATAGTAGTGAGATCCAAGGTGACGGTCATCTTGCCTGAGACCCCGCTAGGAAGAAGAGTGTATCCATGAAGAAGAAGATGAACCAACATAGTCGAATGGATCCTCACAATCGCAACGTAACCGAAACTATCGAGAAGGAGCACAACCGGAAAGAAGCAAACAACAACGTAAACAACCATCACATAAACATTGCATAATGCACAATCAAGTATGATGCATTTCCGGTTTAATAATTCATGGCATGGCAAAGTGCAACAAACAATTCTACAAATTAAGTGGAGCTCAATTTGAAACAAGTTGCACATTGATGAAACACCACATTCATTTATTTAGTTTTCTCCTGTTTATGTACCCAACAATATTAAATGTTGTTAACCATGGCAAGAGGTGAAACATAAGTAAACTAACTATTTAGGCAAGTTTAAATGAGGCCGGAAACAACAAACAACAATTCTGGAAAATCCTCATATGCATATTTTGGAATTGGTAATGTTCTTCAATAAAACATATTTTAATGTTGTTAAACAGTAAAACAAAGTGCACCAAGCTAATCTATGCATTTTTCTACCCCGTTTACATATAAATTTTATTTAATTCGGAGCTACAATTAATTAGCTATGAAATAAATCATTTTAACATGTCATATCAGAAAATTTAATCAAACAACAAGTTAAACATTTTAAACATGGATGAAAGTTGCAGAATATGAAAGTACATTAAATTCTAAGCATTTTACATGTTTAAATCATTTTAAACTGGTGCACAGTTTGTGAGATATGATATGCATGAACTTGCAGGGTTTTTATGTAAAACAGTAATTCTCTGGATAAATGGATAATTCGTCCTATGGGAAAAACAAGTATGGGCCAAAATTTGGATTGACTGGGTTGCTCACCACAGGCTGAGGCCCAGGTTGGTGAGATTGCAGGGGAGGCTGCCGCGCTGGGCCTGGCTGAATCGAACGAGGAGGTGGAAGGGGGTGCAGTCAACGGCGAAGCGGGACTTGGCGCTGGGGTCGTCCTCCTCGCGCAGCGGTGAAGCAGAGGAGGCGAGCAGGGCGCCGGTGACCAGGAGCAGAGCTCCGGCGAGCGGGGCGAATGGGCGGCGGGGTCTTGGGCATGGGGAAGCTCGGATCGACCGGATCCAGGGCGCGGGGAGCCCGTTCCCAGCGGCGGTGGGGCTCGGCAGCTTGCGCGGGCTCGGGGCGACGAGGATCCATTCCAGGACGAAGCAGCGGCGGACATCCATGGCGACGGAGTATCTGGGAGAAAGAGAGAGGGATTAGAGAGAGGAGAAGCCGAAGAGGACGGGAGGAGGAGGCAATGTACTGTTGGGGAACGCAATGATTTCAAAATTTTCCTACGCACACGCAAGATCATGGTGATGCATAGCAACAAGAGGGGAGAGTATCGTCTATGTAGCCTCGTAGACCGTAAGAGGAAGCGTTATGAGAACGCGGTTGATGTAGTCGAACGTCTTCACGATCCGACCGTCCAAGTACCGAACGCACAACACCTCTGAGTTCAACACACATTCATCTCGATGACGTCCCACGAACTCCGATCCAGCAGAGCTTCACGGGAGAGTTCCGTTAGCACGACGGCATGATGACGGTGATGATGTTTCTACCGACGCAGGGCTTCGCCTAAGCACCTCTATGATATGATCGAGGTGGATTATAGTGGAGGGGGGCACCGCACACGTCTTGGTACAATCAACTTGTGTGTTCTAGGGTGCCCCCTGCCCCCGTATATAAAGGCGCAACTTGGCATGGTGTCATGACATGGCACCAACATGTTGTGGTAATTTTTCTATCCGATTTGCCAAGGCGCACACATTAACAATTAATAAAGTCATTTCGGAACAAGTGTTGTCACATTACAAATCGGAAACACAAGTATTATTGAAACCGTGGGCGTTCTACTTACCAATTACGTGATGCCACCCGTCCCCTTTTTTATTGGCTAGGAGGTGCCGTGCCGGGTAGCTATTTGAGTACGGGAGGCGTGCAATCAGACCCTTGCGCGTGCTCATCGAGAGGAGCACCCTTTGACCGCTACCCGCCACGCACCTCCCTCCCAACGTCCCCATTAATGGCGCCCGAGCACCTATTCTACGACATGGCTATATGTCTCACTGGACTGAGATTTAAAAGAGAAAAATGAAAATCTGAAAAGAAAGTTTTGCATGGATCTTGATGTAATATCTGACGGACCTATATAGCACCGACTGCGAATTATAGCAAGCATGATGAATATATGGACAATGACAGTGGATAATAATTGTCTTACATATTTAGGAACATAATTAGAATAAGCCACATGCGGCAATGCCCGAAATACACAAGGGCAAAAGAAGAAGGAAGACAATGATCTCGCTCGATGATCTTTACTTTGTTGATGCATTGCTGCAGGCCGCGGGAACTAGTCTCCGCGGCGAGAAGCGATTAGCTCTTTCTTGTCCTCAAGATGCTGCTTGAGAGCATCCACGGATTCCACCACCAGCTTTCTGCGCTCGATGCGCAGCATGGCATTCTTGTGCATAAGTTTCTCGATGATGACGCCGATCCTCTTCAACAAGGCAGTGGTCTGCTCCTGCTGCTCCGCACTTCCGACGATCTTCGCCCTCAGTAGGTCGCGCTCGGCCCGGAGCTTCGCATTGCTCTCATTTAGTTGCCAGATGACGTCGGTAGACTGTTCAAACGAGGCTTTCAGGTCATCCTGCAACCTCGCCCACCCAGAGATCTGATCCATCTGCCTAAGGACAAGGGCATGAATGTGCCTGTAAGAGTCCTCGCCTGCCCGCGAGACATTTTCCCAGGCCACCGCGGCACGGGAGGACATCTCTGCTGCATTCGTGGCACGACGGGACATCTCTTCTGCTTCCGTGGCATGGACGGACCAGTCTGCTGCATCGACGGTGCAGCGGGACCTCCGTGCTGCTTCGGCGGCGCGGCAGGACCTCTCTGCCGCTACGACCATGCGACGGGACATGTTGGCTGCTTTCGCGGCGAGGCGGGACATCTCTCGTGCTTCCGCTTGTAGGCTCGCCTCTCCCTGGTGGCAATCTCTCGACCCAGAACTCATGCTGGCCATGGCAGACGCAAGGGAACGATGATGAATGACTTGTTTCTTTTTGTGGATGAGGAGTTGAGGAGGAATGTGCAGTCATCTTGGAGTAGTAGTATTTATAACCGAGTAGTAATACAGTCCTAAGTGGGAAACTGTTTAGGTTTTGATCGGTGTGAACAGGTTTGCAATTTGGAATGTGACGGGACGCATGCTGAAAATTTGCAGGCGGTTATAAGTACAGCACTATTCCCGGAAGGCGTAACGTGGGCACGTACGCCTTCTCGGCCGCGTACGTGGCGTGTGCACCATACGGTGCACCGCAATTGGCAATGTCAGCACACATGTTGTTCCAACAACCGTGTGCGCTCATTATTACCATCGCGCAGGCTTCTTTTAATTAGAATGTGTGTGCCCGTCTAGCGCACACACGTTGATCTATCTAACGGTTTCAGTTTGTTGTGGCTAATCGCAAACAGTTCATGCATGTGAAGTATATGCCATCAATCGCAGACACTTTGATCTGGCTGACCCGTTTCTGTTCTGTTGCCTAATCACAAACAATTAATCCTTCTGAAGCGTATGCCCTCAATCACACACACACCTTGATCTGGCTGACCGTTTCTTTTGTGTTTCCTAATCACAAATAGTTCATCCGAGTGAACCGTATGCTCTATATCGCACACGCCTTCAACATGCTGCCCATTTCTTTTGTTTTGCCTCATCGCAAACAGTTCATTGCACTGAACCATATGCCTAGGATCACACACACAACTTAAATCTGAACCGTGTTTGATGGCTCCGCCATCGCAAACGTTTTGCACCTTTTTTGACGGTTCTTTTACACCATCGTTTGCGATTATTGCATCGCAAACAGTTTCGTCGAAGTGTCTCTGATCGTAGTGTCGCGTTAGCAACATCCTGAAGTAGTGAGACCTCCCAGTTGGGGGAGTCTCGCACTATAGTGCCCAAGATGCGATTCTATCCCAATCACGTGATGAATTCATGATTGGGGCACTACCGCATTTCGAGTGCATAGCAAGTTTGATATCATTACAATAGACCATGTACTGAGTAGATGAGAATACAAGATAAAGGCTTACACTCGCCATAATCTACATCGTGAATACAACAATTTATCAATACATAGCAATCATCATACAGAAAAGCAGGATCCGACTATGGATGAAATCAAATGAGAAAGAAGAACGACATCCACCCTGCTAATCCCAGGCTCCCTGACTTGGAACCTATCGCTTGACCGAAGAATAAGAAGAACTCCAAAAGCAATCAAGCATCACTCTCACGTAAGATCATCGCATTACCTGTACCTGCAAATGTTGTTGTAGTAATCTTTGAGCCACGAGGACTCAGCAATCCCATTACCATGGGTATCAATACTAGCAAAGCTTAATGGGTATGGAATGGATAGTGGTGAGGTTGCAGCAAGTACTAAGCATTTGTATGTTGTCTAACTTACGAGTACAAGAATAAGATGAGAAACTATGCAACGGTCGCAAACTAATAATGATCAAAAAGTGATCCTGAACTACTTACGAGTCAAACATAACCCCACCGTGTTCTCTTCTCGAACTCACTTGAAAAGAGACGGTCACGGTTACGCACGCGGTTGGTGTATTTTAATTCGAATCTGGTGTCAAGTTCTCTACAACCGGACATTAAAAATTCCCATCTGCCACATAACCGTGGGCACGGCTCTCGAAAGTTTAAACCCTGTAGGGGTGTCCCAACTTAGCCCATGACAAGCTCTCACGATCAACGGAGGAAAATCCTCCTCCCGGAACAACCCGATCAAACTTGGAATCCCGGTTTACAAGACATTTCGGCAATGGTAAAACAAGTCCAGCAAGACCTCCCGGCGTGCCGACACCCTGATAGTAGCCGCGCATATCTCATCTCAGGACACAACCGGATGGGACATCCTACGAGTAAAACCCGATCCTCTAGTTGCCCCGTGGTGGCCCCGCAGTCTACCCATTTGGGACCAACACCATCAGCACAAAGTAAAAAACCATCAAATAAACATTACATGATGCACAATCAAGTATGATGCATGTCCGGTTTAATAAGTCATGGCATGGGAAAGTGCAACAAACAATTCTACAAATTAAGTGGAGCTCAATATGAAACGAGTTGCACATTGATGAAACACCACATTCGTTTATTTAGTTTTGTCCTGTTTATGTACCCAACAATATTAAATGTTTTTAACCATGGCAAGAGGTGAAACATAAGTAAACTAACTATTTAGGCAAGTTTAAATGAGGCCGAAAACAACAAACAACAATTCTAGAAAATCCTCATATGCATATTTTGGAATTGGTACTGTTCTGCCCTAAAACATATTTTAATGTTGTTAAACAGTAAAACAAAGTGTACCAAGATAATCTATGCATTTTTCTACCTCATTTACATATAAATTTTATTTAATTCGGAGCTACGGTTAATTAGCTATGAAATAAATCATTTTAACATGTCATATGAGAAAATTTAATCAAACAACAATTTAAACATTTTAAACATGGATGAAAGTTGCAGAATATGAAAGTACATGAAATTCTAAGCATTTTACATGTTTAAATCATTTTAATCCGATGCACGGTTTGTGAGATATGATATGCATGAACTTGCAGGGTTTTTATGTAAAACAGTAATTCTCCGGATAAATGGATAATTCGCCCTGTGGGAAAAACATGTATAGGGCCAAACTTTGGATTGGCTGGTTTGCTCACCATGGGCTGAGGCCCAGGTCGGTGAGATTGCAAGGGAGGCTGGCGCGCTGGCCCTGGCTGAATCGGATGAGGAGGTGGAAGGGGGTGTAGTTAACGGCGAAGCGGGACTTGGCGCTGGGGTCGTCCTCCTCGCGCAGCGGCGAAGCAGAGGAGGCGAGCAGGGCGCCGGTGACTGGGAGCAAAGCTCCGGTGAGCGGGGCGAATGGGCGGCGAGGTCTTGGGCATGGGGAAGCTCGGATCGACCAGATCCAGGGCGCGGGGAGCCCATTCCCGACGGCGGTGGGGCTCGACAGCTTGCGCGGGCTCGGGTCGACGAGGATCCATTCCAGGATGAAGCAGCGGCGGGCATCCATGGCGACGGAGTATCTGGGAGAGAGAGGGATTAGAGAGAGGAGAAGCCAAAGAGGATGGGAGGAGGAGGCAAGGTGCTGTTGGGGAACGCAATAATTTCAAAATTTTCCTACGCACACGCAAGATCATGGTGATGCATAGCAACAAGAGGGGAGAGTATCGTCCATGTAGCCTCGTAGACCATAAGCGGAAGCGTTATGAGAACATGGTTGATGTAGTCAAACATCTTCACGATCCGACCGGTCCAAGTACCGAACGCACGGCACCTCCAAGTTCAGCACACATTCAGCTCGATGACGTACCACAAACTCTGATCCAGCAGAGCTTCACGGGAGAGTTCCGTCAGCACGATGGTGTGACGATGGTGATGATGTTGCTACCGACGCAGGGCTTCGCTTAAGCACCGCTATGATATGATCGAGGTGGATTATAGTGGAGGGGGCACCGCACACGGCTTGGAACAATCAACTTGTGTGTTCTAGGGTGCACCCTGCCCCCGTATATAAAGGAGCAAGGGGGAAGGACGGCCGGCCCTTGCAGGGCACGCCAGGAGGAGGAGTCCTCCTCCTAGTAGGAGTAGGACTCCCCTTTCCTACTACTACTAGGAGGAGGAAAGGAAGGAGGAGAGGGAGAAGGAAGGAGAGGGAGGAAAGGAGGTGAGGGGCCCGGCCCCCTAGTCCAATTCGGTTTGGGCTAGGGGGGTTGCGCGTCCTGCCTCCTCACTTCCACCACTTGGCCCATGAGGCCCAATACTTCTTCCCCGTATTCCCGTAACTCCCCGGTACTCCGAAAAATACCCGAATCACTCGGAACCTTTCTGATGTCCGAATATAGTCGTTAAATATATAGATCTTTACTCTCGACCATTTGGAGACTCCTCGTCATGTCCCCGATCTCATCTGGGACTCTGAACTGCCTTCGGTACATCAAATCACATAAACTCATAATACCGATCATCATCGAACATTAAGCGTGCGGACCCTACGGGTTTGAGAACTATGTAGACATGACCGAGACACGTCTCCGGTCAATAACCAATAGCGGAACCTGGATATTCATATTGGCTCCTACATATTCTACGAAGATCTTTATCGGTCAAACCGCATAACAGCATACGTTGTTCCCTCTGTCATCGGTATGTTACTTGCCCGAGATTCGATCGTTGGTATCTCAATACCTAGTTCAATCTCATTACTGGCAAGTCTCTTTACTCGTTTCCGTAATGCATCATCCCGCAACTAACTCATTAGTTGCATTGCGTGCAAGGCTTATAGTGATGTGCATTGCCGAGAGGGCCCAGAGATACCTCTCCAACAATCGGAGTGACAAATCCTAATCTCGATCTATGCCAACTCAACAAGTACCATCGGAGACACCTGTAGAGCACCTTTATAATCACCTAGTTACATTGTGACGTTTGGTAGCACACAAAGTGTTCCTCCGGTAATCGGGAGTTGCATAATCTCATAGTCATAGGAACATGTATAAGTCATGAAGAAAGCAATAGCAGTAAACTAAAACGATCAAGTGCTAGGCTAACGTAATGGGTCAAG
Source organism: Triticum aestivum (assembly GCF_018294505.1). Taxonomy (NCBI): domain Eukaryota; kingdom Viridiplantae; phylum Streptophyta; class Magnoliopsida; order Poales; family Poaceae; genus Triticum; species Triticum aestivum. The sequence continues at coordinate 314,665,654 of NC_057809.1, read as the reverse complement.
TCAATCACATCATTCTCCTAATGATGTGATCCCGTTTATCAAATGACAACTAATGTCTATGGTTAGGAAACATAACCATCTTTGATCAATGAGCTAGTCAAGTAGAGGCATACTAGTGACACTCTCTTTGTCTATGTATTCACACATATATTATGTTTCCAGTTAATACAATTCTAGCATGAATAATAAACATTTATCATGAAATAAGTAAATAAATAATAACTTTATTATTGCCTCTAGGGCATAATTCCTTCACTCTCCCACTTGCACTAGAGTCAATAATCTAGATTACACAGTAATGATTCTAACACCCATGGAGCCTTGGTGATGATCATGTTTTGCTCGTGAGAGAGGCTTAGTCAACGGGTCTGCAAAATTCAGATCCGTATGTATCTTGCAAATCTCTTTGTCTCCCACCTGGACTTAATTGCGGATCGAATTGAAGCGTCTCTTGATGTGTTTGGTTCTCTTGTGAAATCTGGATTCCTTTGCCAAGGCAATTGCACCAGTATTGTCACAAAAGATTTTTCATTGGATCCGATGCACTAGGTATGACACCTAGATCGGATATGAAATCCTTTATCCAGACTCCTTCATTTGCTGCTTCCGAAGCAGCTATGTACTCCGCTTCACACGTAGATCCCGCCACGACGCTTTGTTTAGAACTACTCCAACTGACAGCTCCACTGTTCAATATAAATATGTATCCGGTTTGCGATTTAGAATCATCCGGATCAGCGTCAAAGCTTGCATCGACGTAACCATTTACGATGAGCTCTTTGTCCTTAGTCCGTTTCAGGTATTTCAGGATGTTCTTGACCGCTGTCCAGTGATCCACTCCTGGTTTACTTTGGTACCTCCCTGCTAAACTAATAGCAAGGCACACATCAGGTCTGGTACACAACATTGCATACATGATAGAGCCTATGGCTGGAGCATAGGGAACACTTTCCATTTTCTCTCTATCTTCTGCAGTGGTCGGGCATTGAGTCTTACTCAACTTCACACCTTGTAACACAGGCAAGAACCCTTTCTTAGCTTGATCCATTTTGAACTTTTTCAAAACTTTATCAAGGTATGTGCTTTGTGAAAGTCCAATTAAGCGTCTTGATCTATCTCTATAGATCTTGATGCCCAATATATAAGTAGCTTCACTAAGGTCTTTCATTGAAAAACTCTTATTCAAGTATCCTTTTATGCTATCCAGAAATTCTATATCATTTCCAATAAACAATATGTCATTCACATATAATATTAGGAATGCTACAGAGCTCCCACTCACTTTCTTGTAAATACAGGCTTCTCCAAAAGTTTGTATAAAAACATATGCTTTGATCACACTATCAAAACATTTATTCCAACTCCGAGAGGCTTGCACCAGTCCATAAATGGATCGCGGGAGCTAGCACATTTTGTTAGCACCCTTTGGATCGATAAAACCTTCATGTTGCATCATATACAACTCTTCTTCCAGAAATCCATTCAGGAATGCAGTCTTCACATCCATTTGCCAAATTTCATAATCATAAAATGCGGCAATTGCTAACATGATTCAGACAGGCTTAAGCATCGCTATGGGTGAGAAGGTCTCATCGTAGTCAACTCCTTGAACATGTCGAAAACCTTTCACAACAAGTCGAGCTTTGTAGACAGTAACGTTACCGTCAGTGTCAGTCTTCTTTTTGAAGATCTATTTATTCTCGATGGCTTGCCGATCATCGGGCAAGTCAACCAAAGTCCACACTTTGTTCTCATACATGGATCCCATCTCAGATTTCATGGCCTCAAGCCATTTTGCGGAATCTGGGTCACCATCGATTCCTCATAGTTCGTAGGTTCGTCATGGTCAAGTAACATGACCTCCAGAATAGGATTACCGTACCACTTCGGTGCGGATCTTACTCCGGTAGACCTACGAGGTTCAGTAGTAACTTGATCAGAAGTTTCATGATCATCATCATTAGCTTCCTCACTTACTAGTGTAGGAATCACTGGAACTGAATTCTGTGATGAACTACTTTCCAACAACGGAGCAGGTACAGTTACCTCACCAAGTTCTAATTCCCTCCCACTCGCTTCTTTCGAGAGAAACTCCCTCTCTAGAAAGGATCTATTCTTAGCAACAAATGTCTTGCCTTCGTATATGTGATAGAAGGTGTACCCAATAGTCTCCTTTGGGTATCCTATGAAGACACATTTCTCTGATTTGGGTTTGAGCTTATCAGGTTGAAGCTTTAACACATAAGCATCGCAGCCCCAAACTTTAAGAAACGACAACTTCGGTTTCTTGCCAAACCACAGTTCATAAGGCATCATCTCAACGGATTTAGATGGTGCCCTATTTAACGTGAATGCAGCCGTCTCTAAAGCATAACCCCAAAATGATATCAGTAAATCAGTAAGAGACATCATAGATCACACCATATCTAGTAAACTACAATTACGAAGTTCGTACACACCATTACGCTGTGGTGCTCCGGGTGGCGTGACTTGCGAAACTATTCCGCATTGTTTCAAATGAAGACCAAACTCGTAACTCAAATATTCTCCTCCATGATCAGATCGTAGAAACTTTATTTTGTTGTTACGACGATTTTCCACTTCACTCTGAAATTCTTTGAACTTTTCAAATGATTCAGACTTATGTTTTATTAAGTAGATATACCCATATCTGCTCAAATCATCTGTGAAGGTGAGAAAATAACGATACCCGCCGCGAGCCTCAACATTCATCGAACCACATACATCGGTATGTATGATTTCCAACAAATCTGTTGCTCGCTCCATAGTTCCGGAGAACGGCGTTTCAGTCATCTTGCCCATGAGGCATGGTTTGCAAGTACCAAGTGATTCATAATCAAGTGATTCCAAAAGTCCATCAGAATGGTGTTTCTTCATGCGCTTTACACCAATATGACCTAAACGGCAGTGCCACAAATAAGTTGCACTATCATTATCAAATCTTCATCTTTTGGTTTCAACATTATGAATATGTGTACCACTACTATCGAGATTCATTAAAAATAGACCACTCTTGACCATAAAAGATATTACTCATATAAATAGAACAACCATTATTCTCTAGTTTAAATGAATAACCATCTCGCATCAAACAAGATCCAGATATAATGTTCATGCTTAACGCTAGCACCAAATAACAATTATTCAGGTCTAAAACTAATCCCGAAGGTATATGTAGAGGTAGCGTGCCGACGGTGACCACATCCACTTTGGAACCATTTCCCACGCGCATCGTCACCTCGTCCTTAGCCAATCTTTGCTTAATCCATAGTCCTTGTTTCGAGTTGCAAATATTAGCAACAGAACCAGTATCAAATACCAAGGTGCTACTGCGAGCTTTAGTAAGGTACACATCAATAACATGTATATCACATATACCTTTGTTCACCTTGCCATCCTTCTTATCCACCAAATACTTGTTGCAGTTCTGCTTCTAGTGACCAGTCCCTTTGCAGTACAAGCACTCAGTCTCAGACTTAGGTCCAGACTTGGGTTTCTTCTCTTGAGCAACAACTTGTTTGCCGTTCTTCTCGAAGTTCCCTTTCTTCTTCCCTTTACCCTTTTTCTTGAAACTGGTGGTCTTGTTGACCATCAACACTTGATGCTCCTTCTTGATTTCTACCTCTGCAGCCTTTAGCATTGCGAAGAGCTCGGGAATCGTCTTATCCATCCCTTGCATAATATAGTTCATCATGAAGCTTTTGTAGCTTGGTGGCAGTGATTGAAGAACTCTGTCAATGACACTATCAACAGGAAGATTAACTCCCAGTTGAGTCAAGTGGTTATGGTACCCAGACATTCTGAGTATATGTTCACTGACAGAACTATTCTCCTCCATCTTGCAGCTATAGAACTTATTGGAGACTTCATATATCTCAATCCGGGCATTTTATTGAAATATTAACTTCAACTCCTGGAACATCTCATATGCTCCATGACGTTCAAAACATCGTTGAAGTCCCGGCTCTAAGCCGTAAAGCATGGCACACTGAACTATCGAGTAGTCATCAGCTTTGCTCTGCCAGATGTTCATAACATCTGGCGTTGCTCCTGCAGTGGGTTTGGCACCTAGCGGTGCTTCCAGGACGTAATTATTCTGTGCAGCAATGAGGATAATCCTCATGTTACGGACCCAGTCCATGTAATTGCTACCATCATCTTTCAACTTTTCTTTCTCAAGGAACACATTAAAATTCAACGGAACAACAACATGGGCCATCTATCTACAACAACATAGACAAGCAAAATACTATCAGGTACTAAGTTCATGATAAATTAAAGTTCAATTAATCATATTAAGAACTCCCACTTAGATAGATATCCCTCTAATCATCTAAGTGATCACGTGATCCAAATCAACTAAACCATGACCGATCATCATGTGAAATGGAGTAGTTTTCAATGGTGAACATCACTATGTTGATCATATCTACTATATGATTCACGCTCGACCTTTCGGTCTCAGTGTTTCGAGGCCATATCTGCATATGCTAGGCTTGTCAAGTTTAACCCGAGTATTTCTGCGTGTGCAAAACTGGCTTGCACCCGTTGTATGTGAACGTAGAGCTTATCACACCCGATCATCACGTGGTGTCTCGGCACGACGAACTTTAGCAACGGTGCATACTCAAGGAGAACACTTGTACCTTGAAATTTAGTGAAAGACCATATTATAATGCTACCATCAATCAAGCAGAATAAGATGCATAAAGGATAAACATCACATGCAATCAATATGAGTGATATGATATGGCCAACATCGTCTTGTGCCTTTGATCTCCATCTCCAAAGCACCGTCATGATCACCATCGTCACCGGCGTGACACCTTGATCTCCATCGTAGCATCGTTATCGTCTCGCCAACTATTGCTTCTACAACTATCACTACCGCTTAGTGATAAAGTAAAGCAATTACAGGGCGATTGCATTGCATACAATAAAGCGACAACCATATGGCTCCTACTAGTTGCCGATAACTCCGTTACAAAACATGATCATCTCATAAAATAAAATTTAGCATCATGCCTTGACCATAACACATCACAACATGCCCTGCAACAACAAGTTAGACATCCTCTACTTTGTTGTTGCAAGTTTTACGTGGCTGCTACGGGCTGAGCAAGAACCGTTCTTACCTATGCATTAAAAACCACAACGCGGTATAGCTATTGCTTTTTGATCTTTAGAAAGAACCATGTTCATTGAATCCGATTCAACTAAAGCTGGAGAAACAGACACCCACTAGCTACCTGTGTGTGAAGCACGTCGGTAGAACCAGTCTCGCGTAAGCGTACGCGTAATGTCGGTCTGGGCCGCTTCATCCAACAATGCCGCTGAATCAAGAATCAACTAGTGACGGCAAGCAATATGTATATACCCACGCCCACAACTCCTTTGTGTTCTACTCGTGCATATGACATCTACGCATAAACTTGGCTCTGATACCACTGTTGGGGAACGCAGTAATTTCAAAATTTTCCTACGCACACGCAAGATCATGATGATGCATAGCAACGAGAGGGGAGAGTATCGTCCATGTACCCTCGTAGACCGTAAGCGGAAGCATTATGAGAATGTGGTTGATGTAGTCGGACGTCTTCATGATCTGACCGATCCAATTACTGAACGCACGGCACCTCCGAGTTCAGCACACGTTCAGCTTGATGACATCCCACGAACTCTAATCTAGCAGAGCTTCACGGGAGAGTTCTATCAGCACGACGGCGTGATGACAGTGATGATGTTGCTACCGATGTAGGGCTTTGCCTAAGCACCGCTATGATATGATCGAGGTGGCTTATGGTGGAGGGGGGCACCGCACACGGCTTGGAACAATCAACTTGTGTGTTCTAGGGTGCCCCCCTGCCCCCGTATATAAAGGAGCAAGGGGGAGGCCGGCCGGCCCTTGCAGGGCGCTCCATGAGGAGGAGTCCTCCTCCTAGTAGGAGTAGGAGGAAAGGAAGGAGGAGAGGGAGAAGGAAGGAGAGGGAGGAAAGGAGGAAAGGGGAGCCGGCCCCCTAGTCCAATTCGGTTTGGGCTAAGGGGGTCACGCGCCCTGCCTCCTCTCTTCCACCACTTGGCCCATGAGGCCCAATACTTCTTCCCCGTATTCCCGTAACTCCCCGGTACTCTGAAAAATACCCGAATCACTCAGAACCTTTCTGATGTCCGAATATAGTCGTGCAATATATCAATATTTACATCTCGACCATTTCGAGACTCCTCGTCATGTCCCCGATCTCATCCGGGACTCCGAACTACCTTCGGTACATCAAATCACATAAACTCATAATACCGATCGTCACCGAATGTTAAGCATGCGGACCCTACGGGTTCGAGAACTATGTAGACATGACCGAGACATGTCTTTGGTCAATAACCAATGGCGGAACCTGGATGTTCATATTGGATCCTACATATTCTATGAAGATCTTTATCGGTCAAACCGCATAACAACATACATTGCTCCCTTTGTCATCGGTATGTTACTTGCCCGAGATTCGATCGTCGGTGTCTCAATACCTAGTTCAATCTCGTTACCGGCAAGTCTCTTTACTCGTTTCCGTAATGCATCATCCCGCAACTAACTCATTAGTTGCATTGCTTGCAAGGCTTATAGTGATGTGCATTACCGAGAGGGCCTAGAGATACCTCTTCGACAATCGGAGTGACAAATCCAAATCTCGATCTATGCCAACTCAACAAGTACCATCGGAGACACCTGTAGAGCACCTTTATAATCACCCATTTACGTTGTGACGTCTGGTAGCACACAAAATGTTCCTACGATAATCGGGAGTTGCATAAACATGTATAAGTCATGAAGAAAGCAATAGTAGTAAACTAAAATGATCAAGTGCTAGGCTAACGGAATGGGTCAAGTCAATCACATCATTCTCATAATGATGTGATCCCGTTTATCAAATGACAACTCGTGTCTATGGTTAGGAAACATAATCATCTTTGATCAACGAGCTAGTCAAGTAGAGGCATACTAGTGACACTCTGTTTGTCTATGTATTCACACATGTATTATGTTTCTGGTTAATACAATTCTAGCATGAATAATAAACATTTATCATGAAATAAGGAAATAAATAACTTTATTATTGCCTCTAGGGCATATTTTCTTCAGGTGCTGGCCTGCGGGTCGACGGCGGCAACGAGGCTGACGAAGTGGTCGTCGCGTCGCGGAGCTTGTGCACGAGTAGAGGAGCTCAGGGACTCGGGCATGCGAGGCTGCAGGAAGCTCCGGCTGGTCGAGGTACTTGGCGACAAAGACGCTGGTGTTGGGGTCCTCTACTACAGGGTGTGGAAGGAGGAGCTCGTGCTCCTGGTTGCTGCTCGGGGTGGCCTCCAGCCAAGCCGATGGCGGTGCACGGGCGGGAAGGAGCAGAGGCGAAGACTCGGGCTCCTGCTTATCCAGAGAGCGAGGGAGGCTGCGGCTTTGCTGTGCTTGGGCGGCGGCAGAAATCAAGGGAATTGGTCAGGGAGGATTTGGATCGGGAGGAGATCTCGAGGTGGGAGGTGGAGTTGGTCGGGTGGCGGCGAATGGAAAGGGTGGATGTGACAAGCCTAAAAACTAGGGTTTTACTGTATATATAGCAGGTGGATTTTTGGGTAGGGGCTATGCTACCTCTTGAGCATGCGTTGGTTTTTCCTTGAAGAGGAAAGGGTGATGCAGCAAAGTAGCGTAAGTATTTCCCTCAATTTTGAGAACCAAGGTATCAATCCAGTAGGAGACAACGCACAAGTCACCTAGTACCTGCAAAAACAATCAAGAACCTTGCAACCAATGCGATAAAGGGGTTGTCAATCCCTTCACGGTCACTTGCAAAAGTGAGATCTGATAAAGATAGTAAAGTAAATATTTTTGGTATTTTTGTTGTATAGATTGGAAAGTAAAGATTGGAAAATAGTAAACGAGATGCGATGTAAATAAAAGAGATCCAATATAATAAGAAAGAGACCCGGGGGCCATAGGTTTCACTAGTGGCTTCTCTCAAGATAGCATGTATTACGGTGGGTGAACAAATTACTGCCGAGCAATTGATAGAAAAGCGCATAGTTATGAAGATATCTAAGGCAATGATCATGAATATAGGCATCACGTCCGTGTCAAGTAGATCGAAATGGTTCTGCATCTACTACTATCACTCCACACATCGACCGCTATCTAGCATGCATCTAGAGTACTAAGTTCATAAGAACAGAGTAACACATTAAGCAAGATGACATGATGTAGAGGGATAAACTCAAACAATATGATATAAACCCCATCTTTTTATCCTTGATGGCAACAATACAATATGTGTGAGGGAGTCCTGGATTAGGGGGTCTCCGGACAGCCGGACTATATCCTTTGGTCGAACTGTTGGACTATGAAGATACGAGATTGAAGACTTCGTCCCCTGTCCGAATGGGACTCTACTTGGCGTGGAAGGCAAGCTAGGAAATACGGATATGCATATCTCCTCCTTTGTAACCGACCTTGTGTAACCCTAACCTCCTCCGGTGTCTATATAAACTGGAGGGTTTTAGTCCATAGGACAACATACAATCATACCATAGGCTAGCTTCTAGGGTTTAGCCTCTTCGATCTCGTGGTAGATCAACTCTTGTACTACTCATATTATCAAGAATAATCAAGCAGGACATAGGGTTTTACCTCCATCAAGAGGGCCCGAACCTGGATAAAACATCATGTCCCCTGCCTCCTATTACCATCCGCCTTAGACCCACAGTTCGGGACCCCCTACCCGAGATCCGCCGGTTTTGACACCGACATTAGTGCTTTCATTGAGAGTTCCTCTGTGTCGTCGCCGTTAGGCTTGATGGCTCCTTCGATCACCGATAGCGATGCAGTCTAGGGTGAGACTTTTCTCCCCGGACAGATCTTTGTATTCGGCAGCTTTGCACTGCGGGCCAACTCACTTGGCCATCTGGAACAGATCGAGAGTTACGCCCCTGGCCACCGGGTTAGGTTTGGAAGCTTAAACTACACTACCGGCATCTGCGGAGACTTGATCTTCGACGGATTCGAGCCCCTGCCGAGTGCCCCGCACGGTCACGATGAGCATGATTTAGCTCTGCCATCGGGCAGTGTTCAGGAGACCGCACCGGTAACCGCTCCGACCCTCAATTTGGAGCCAATTGCGCCATCCATGGACGGGTGCATAGACCCCGCCACGGAGGCCGTATTCCCAGCGGCGATCGAGCCGAATATCGACCTTACCCTTCACGGGAGCCATGACGCTGAACTACCGGATTCTTCCCCGGCCATGGACTCCGAACCACCTGCACCCTTGCCTATCGAATCCGACTGGACGCCGATCATGGAGTTCACCTCCGCGGATATCTTTTAGCACTCGCCCTTAGGCGACATACTGAACTCATTAAGGTCTCTCTCCCTGTCAGGAGAGTCCTGGCCGAACTATGTCCGGCAGGATTGGGATGCGGATGACGAAGAAATTCGCCGCCCACCCACCACCCACTTAGTAGCCACTGTCGATGATTTGACCGACATGCTCGACTTCGACTCCGAAGAAATCGATGATATAGACGACGATGCAGGAGACGAACAAGAACCACTGCCCACAGGGCATTGGACGCCCACTTCATCATATGATGTATACATGGTGGACGCACCCAAAGAAAACAACGACGAAGAGCAGAAGGATGCAGCGAATGATTGTTCCCTCGAGAAGCAGTCAAAGCGGCGGCGTAAGCGCCGCTCCAAATCCCGCCTCGGCAGAAGCAGCGATCATATAAATCTAGCGATAGAGCAAGGCGAGCCAGCAGACGACAAACACGGCATTGAACCATCATCCGACCACGGCAACACGGAGAATCAAACCGAACAACCCGACTCCGTCGAGGATAACAGTCCGGATAACATCACACCAAACAGGCACCCGGAGCAACAGAATACCCATAAAAGGCTTGTTGCCACTGCGAGGAGTTTGAAAAAGCAGAAGCAAAGGCTTAGGGCTGCACAAGACACACTCAGGATCAGATGGAGTGAAGTACCCAATACTAAAGCGAAGTACGGCGGTAATCGTCACACCAAGAGCTACCTAAAGCGAAAGTTGCTACCTGAGTTCAATGAGGAGGCCTTAGATCCCCCGCAATCAAAAAACAAAACGGCCATCCAGTCAGATAGACGACCTCGTGGCCAACATAAAGCGGCAAACGACGCTGCACATAAGCCAGTACGCGATCCACGTGAGGGCTCGCATCAAAAGTACAGCACAACCAGATCCATCTACGGGCCACGCAAGCGCGCTCCAGCACGCAATGCAACAAAACAAACATCCCAACACAACGGTACACCCAAATACAGGGGTGCCGCACACCCCCTATGTTTCACCGATGAGGTGTTGGACCATGAATTTCCAGAGGGATTCAAACCCGTAAACATAGAGGCGTACGACGGAATGACAGACCCTGGGGTCTGGATTGAGGACTACATCCTCCATATCCATATGGCTCGAGGAGACGATCTCCACGCCATCAAGTACTTACCCCTCAAGCTCAAAGGGCCAGCTCGGCACTGGCTTAAAAGCTTCCCCGAAAACTCCATTGGAAGTTGGGAAGAGCTCGAAGACGCTTTTCGGGCAAATTTTCAAGGGACCTATGTCTGACCCCCGGATGCAGATGATTTAAGTCATATAACTCAACAGCCCAGAGAGTCAGCCCGAAAGCTCTGGAACAGGTTTCTCACTAAAAAGAACCAAATAGTTGACTGTCCAGACGCTGAAGCCTTAGCAGCTTTCAAGCACAGCGTTCGAGATGAATGGCTTGCCAGACACCTCGGCCAAGAAAAGCCGAGAACAATGGAAGCATTAACAAGCCTCATACCCGCTTTTGCGTGGGCGAGGATAGCTGGTTAGCCCGATGCAGCACCAGCGACCCAAGTACATCCGAAGTTAGGGACGAAAACGGGAAACCGCGGCGCAGCAAAAACAAGCGTCGGAATAAAGAACGCAGCCCGAAGAGCATGGCGGTAAACACCGGATTCAGAAGATCTTGGCCAGATTAGCAAAAGCTACCCTCCAAAGGCAACAGAGACGAACTGTCCAGCCTTAACAAGATTCTGGATAAAATATGTCAGATCCACAGCACCCCCGATAAACCTGCAAATCATACCCATAGAGAATGTTGGATCTTCAAGCAGTCCGGCAAGCTCAACGCCGAACACAAGGGGCAGGATACACCAAGCGAAGACGAGGATGAGCCTTACAAGCAAAGCACTGGAGAACAGAATAAATTCCCACCAGAAGTCAAAGCAGTAAACGTGTTACACGTGACAAAGGGGAGAAACAAAGCGGCACTCATAGAGACACATGCCCCAGGGCCTATCACCGCGGAGTTCTGCCACTGGTCATCCCAATCGATCACCTTTGACCATCGGGATTACTCGGCAAGTATCCGGCGTGCAGGATGGGCTGCCTTGGTGTTAGACCCGATAATTGACGGATACCACTTCACACGAGTCCTGATGGATGGCGGCAGTAGTTTAAACTTGATATATCAGGACACAGTCCGCAAAATGGGGATAGACCCAATAAAAATTAGCCATAGCAATACTACCTTTAAAGGAGTAACGCCATGCCCAGAAGCCCATTGCACAGGCTCCCTGCTACTAGAGGTTATATTCGGCTTTCCCGATAACTTCCGCAGTGAAAATTTAACCTTCCACATCGCTCCATTCCAAAGCGGCTATCAAGCACTACTTGGATGCAAAGCTTTCGCTCACTTTAACGCAATACCGCATTATGCTTCTCTCATGCTTAAGATGACCGGTCCACGTGGCATCATTATAGTAAACGGAAATATTGAGTGCTCCTTGCGCGCGGAAGACCGTGCAGCTACCTTGTCAGCCGCACACTAAACGGCCTCACCAACTAAAGCATCTGACAGGTCGTTAAGACCACGGACACGGTTGGACGAGTCCGGTGCAACTATATGTAGTTGATACAAGTTTGATGGCTATACAAGGGGCTCAATGCGTGCAAACAAGTGGCAATTAGGCTCAACTTTACTCATTTTGAACTATATGTTGTTTATTTAGTATAACTTACCTTTCGCACAACAACTTTTCAATTAAGTTCTTCTCTTTTTCAGATGACCATCATGCTACACCCGTCCAGAATACGACACAATGGAGACACAGGCGCAGACGTGCAGCAGGGACCCGTTCTAAGGATTCTTTTTAGATTAAGACCCGGCGTAAACCTTTTTTACTATCTCTTGTTGATACACATCCCTCGGATTCTCAATACAATTGAGAAGGATGCTGACGTATTGGCATGTGGCCACGTCAGAATATTGCACGTACCTGGATACCAGGGGCTTATTATAAAGGGCACTGTTTAGGCCCGGTTTACATCATAAAGACTGAATACTTTAGGGAGTATTTGGCGTCGCGAGTTTGGCCTTATATGCATCAGCTCCGAATCATGTCTTTGGTCAAATGTTGGGTTTGCCCGGCTCCTGTGTTTTGCTGCCTTACGTTCCCCTCTATCGGCTAAGGCGGCACCAGGAGAACTACTACGATTGTGCCCTGGTTCATCTGGACGAGCACCTCAGTAGAGAAAGCCGAAAACTGAGTGTCATGATATAGCGTGAGACTGGTCAACCACTCGATGACCTAGCGGAATCTTCGGGATTCGTCCGCCTTAACGAAGTGCCGTTTCTCGGCCAAGCATGTATGCGCCCCGAATCCGTATGAGCATGGAGCTACCAGGGTCTATATAGTAGCCCCACTGTCAAACTCCTCTGGCTAAGTGAAAGTGTTAAAGCATTATAGTCCGGTTGCCTAGTTCGCTGCGCTATCACCTCCTTAATGGACCAAGACGTTAAATCAAGTGTGAACATGCGTCTTCTGCAAACACCCCCGCATTATATGTGTGGGGGCTGAAGCCGACGACTGCCATCTTTCAGGTTATATACATATATACATAAACGGCCGCACAGGAGGCATCATCGTACTTTCGGGCAAAAGTATAAATACAGCCTTGATAAATTCAATAAAACATTGTTTGTACAATGGGATTACATGTCACTGAAAAATAATATTCTTCGAGCACTGAGCCTCTATCGAACGAGCGCCTTCAAGGACTTCTTCAAAGTAGTGCTCGGCAGCCACTCGGCCTATGGCCGAACCCTGTGCTGCAACAGTGGTGGCCTCCATCTCCGCCCAGTATGTTTTGACACGGGCAAGGGCCATCCGCGCACCTTCTATGCACGCTGATCTCTTTACAGCATCAATGCGTGGCACGGCACCAAGGAATTGTTGCACTAAGCTAAAGTAGCTATTCAGCCCTGGCCCTCCTGGCCACAAATGATCCACAACCGACCTCATGGCAAGTCCGGATAATCTATGGAGCTCGGCCCAACTGGTCAATCGCTCATTCAGCAACAGCGGACGGACTGGAGCGTGAAACTGTGACCAGAATAGCTTCTCCACTTCGGGACCTTTCTGATCCTTGAAGTACTCGGCCGCATCAGCAGCACTTGCAGCCAAATCCATGTACTCGTCCGCAGAACTCCATAGCCGGTCCAAAGGAGCATACTTTGGATCTCCGAACTTAGTCCGCAACAAGAAGGGCTTCCCAGACATGATATCTGCATCTTGATTCAGCTCCTCCTTCGTCGCTCTAATTTTGGAGCGGGCTTCCTTGGCAGCCACCCGGGCCTTCTCCAGGTCTGTCGCCTTCGCCCGGTTTTCCTCTTCAAGAATCTGGTAATGGTGAGAAGCATCTTTTAACCCCACGGCCATCTTGGAAAAATTTTCTTTTCTCTCGCAATGTGCGGCCTGTTCGGCCCTTAACTCTTCGGCCGCTTGCAAAGCGGCCGCATTGCTACTCCTTGCTTGCTCCTTGGCTCGGGCAAGCTCCGCCCAAAGGATCTCCACGATGGCCGCTCCATCTGCAGTCACAACATATTAAAGATGCTAGCATCATGCTTCTCTTATTATGTGACGATCACCAGAAAGGCCACTCACCCTGTCCCTCGTCAAGCCGCTTGTTGACAAGCATGATGTCAACATCTGCCGCATCCAGCTGCCGCTTTAGTTCGGCATACCCATCAGTCCGGCTAGCCACCGGAGCTTCCACCACCTGCACATAAAGGCAATCTGGTTATTACCTGGGACTATGATCCTCTGTTTGTCGCCGTTTTTGACGACAACCAGAGTCTCAGGGGCTACTATCTACACAGGGCACATCCAAAAATGTGCGGTACCGTCAAAATTGTACATCATTTCACGTACCTCAAAACCCGTCAGTAGACTCATAAAAGCTTCATGCAACCCGCTTTCGACGGACGAAATCCTTTCAATCACCATACCCATCAATGTGTGGTGCTCTTCTGAGATAGCCGCTTGCTCCAGCATACGCCTCAGTACATCTGACCGCACACCAGACGGTGTCGGACTCTTTTGATGACTCTCTTCGAGAGCCGGATGCTGAGGACTTCGGGTGGCCATAAGATTATCTTCTGACCTTGCCGGATCCGAAGAAACCCTCCACGACGACACCTCGGGGTCGCCGCTTCGTGAGGCGGTGTGGCAGGGGGAGGCGTCTCACTCTCCATCATCTCCGGAAGAAGATCCCCCGAAGACGAGCTCTGTTGTGAAGGGCTAAGATTTGAACTGCAAGATAAATGCTTCGATTATTTTCCTCAGAAGTAGAGCAAGATATTTTCATTATTAACTACCCCTTTTACTTACAGCTCGGGGGAGGGCTGGTCCCCTTGAGGGCATAGTACGGCCAGGGTATCCCCCAGGGCAGGACCCTCTGGCGGAGATTTCTTCCCTCGTTTGGAGACCATTGTCTCAGGGTCCGCAGAGGCGGTTCTCTTCCTCCCCTGGGGAGAGGGAGTTTCAGTTCCTTCTCTCCGGCTAATATACTTCGTGGAGACGCTAGCCTCGTTATTCCCCCCTTCATCTTCCTTGGAGGGCACTAGGCAGGGTGCTGGCTCGAGCATCTTTTCCAGCACCGGATTGTCCAAGCCTTCAGGAAGGGGGGCCGAACACCGGATCATCTTCGCCTTTGTTATCCAGTCCTGGTCAAAGAGCGATTCTTCAGAATGATGTCATGATAAATAAAAGGACACTGTGTTCGGCCATGGGATTACTTACTTGGGCAGCGGGGCGGTTGCAGCTCAGGCCCACGTCCTCGGTAGTGTCCGGACACTCTTTTTGGGGTCCGAAGAACGATTTGTACATCTCCTCTTGCGTCATGCCGAGGAAATTCTGAATAGTGCGTGGTCCTTCCGGGTTGAATTCCCACATGCAGAGGGGCTAGCGTTTGCAAGGCTGGACTCGACGAACCAGCATAACTTGCATTACCATAACCAGACTGAAATCTCCCTCGAAGAGATCTCGGATACGGCTCTGTAGTATTGGCACGTCCTTGGCTAGACCCCAGCTCAGCCCCCTGCTGATCCATGACATCAGTTTTGGTGGAGGGGCCGAGCGAAAGGTGGGAGCAGCTACCCACTTGGCACTTCAAGGAGCTGTGATGTAAAACCACTCCCGTTGCCACAATCCGGACACCTCTAGAAAGGAACCCTTTGACCATGGAGCGTCAGAAATTTTGCTTATTAGAGCACCTCTGCACGCTCGTACTGCCCCTCGACCATCTTCGGCTTCACATCGAAGGCCGAAGTGAGGGGTAATGCGGAGGCAGGCCTCACAAACGACAATAAATGACGAGATGTGAAGAAGGGAATCCGGGGCCAGATCGTGAAAATCCAGCCCGTAATAGAACATAAGACCCCTAACAAAGGGATCCAGAGTGAGGCCTAGTCCTCGGAGGAAGTGGGAGATGAACACAACGCTCTCGTTGGGTTCGGGAGTAGGGACGACCTGCCCTTGGGCGGGCAGCCTATGCAAAATTTCGGCGGTTAGACATCTGGCCTCCCTCAACTTCTTGATGTCCTCCTCCATAACGGAGGAGGGTATCCACCGGCCATGAAGGCTAGATCTGGACATGATTGAAGGTCCGAAGCACCTAACCTGGGCTTTGGGTGTTAGAACTCGAGGTGGGGGAAGGATTCGATTGAGCACGGGAGGGAAAAAAGAAAAAGCCTTGTCCCTTTATAAAGGGGTTGGATATCAGGCGTCCTCCTCGTGGCCGTTTGAGACTTACCTAAAATCTAGGAGTCATACCAACAGGCACGGTTAGGTTACCCACGTTTGTATTGATGAGAATCCCGTAATAAGGGGAACATGATATCTGCTTTGACAAGACGTGTCAAGAAACCGCCTCGTGTTATGTGCGGGGCTGGTTAAAGAAAAATGGTTCAAATAATTACCGGGTCATGGCGTGATGTCATGCTGCCAAAACGTATCAGCAGATTAGATTTGTGGAAATATTATTCTCTCTACGGTGGTATGTGAAACTTATTTTGTAGGGTCGGACACTATCCTTGTATTCAAACTCTTCCGTGATGTATTCGGGGGAGGAACCCGCCTTGCAATGTCGAAGACAACACTGCGCGTCGGACTCATCGTCATTGAAGCCTGGTTCAGGGGCTACTGAGGGAGTCCTGGATTAGGGGGTCTCCGGACAGCCGGACTATATCCTTTGGCCGGACTGTTGGACTATGAAGATACGAGATTGAAGACTTCGTCCCGTGTCCGGATGGGACTCTACTTGGCGTGGAAGGCAAGCTAGGCAATACGGATATGCATATATCCTCCTTTGTAACCGACCTTGTGTAACCCTAACCTCCTCCGGTGTCTATATAAACCGGAGGGTTTTAGTCCGTAGGACAACATACAATCATACCATAGGCTAGCTTCTAGGGTTTAGCCTCTTCGATCTCGTGGTAGATCAACTCTTTTACTGCTCATATTATCAAGAATAATCAAGCAGGACATAGGGTTTTGCCTCCATCAAGAGGGCCCGAACCTAGGTAAAACATCGTGTCCCCTGCCTCCTCTTACCATCCGCCTTAGACGCACAGTTCGGGACCCCCTACCCGAGATCCGCCGATTTTGACACTGACAACGTGCCTTGCTGCCCCTACTGTCATTGGCAAAAGGACACCGCAAGACTGAACCCAAAGCTAAGCACTTCTCCCATTGCAACAAAGATCAATCTAGTAGGCCAAACTATACCGATAATTCGAAGAGACTTGCAAAGATATCAAATCATGCATGTAAGAATTCAGAGAAGAACCAAATAATATTCATAGATAATCTTGTTCATAAACCCACAATTCAATGGATCTCGGCAAACACACCGCAAAAGAATATTACATCGAATAGATCTCCAAGAACATCGACGAGAACTTTGTACTGAGAATCAAAGAGAGAGAAGAAGCCACCTAGCTAATAACTATGGACCCGTAGGTCTGTGGTAAACTACTCACGCTTCATTGGAGAGGCAATGGTGTTGATGTAGAAGCCCTCCGTGATCGATTCCACCTCTGGCAGATCGTCGGAAGAGGCCCCAAGATGGGATCTCACGGGTATCGAAGTTGAAAGTGTGTTATATCGACTAGAGGGGGGTGAATAGGCGATTTTTATGAATTCTTCACTGAGGAATTTCAGGGTGAGGAAATTCCTTAGCGAAGATCTACTTGCAGCGGAATAAGTACTCAGAAGTAAACATAACAGAATGCAAGCATGGTCATCATGATGAAATGAAGACAAGCATAGAGTACGGAAAGCGTAAACACAGGATAACACAAGATGAAGACAAACAGACTAAAGAAATTGAACTGAGGAAATTAAGAAAGTCTTCAGTCAAAGTCTTCCAACATATATGAACAAACACACAACACAGAAATGAGGAAATGGAACCAGGTATCTTGGTGAAGACAATGATTTGGTAGACCGGTTCCAACTGTTGCGACAGTTGTACGTCTGGTTAGGGCGGCTAGGTATTTAAACCTGAGGACACACAGTCCCGGACACCTAGTTCTGAACATGCAGTTTAGAACACTCAGTCCTCACCATATTCCCCTTGAGCTAAGGTCACATAGACCTCGCGCCAATCACTCGTGGTAAGTCTTCAGGTGACTTCCAAACCTTCACTAACTCGGTCACTTGGCAATCCATAATTTCCTCTTGGATGCTCTAGACCATGACGCCTAACCGTCTGGAAGATGCACAGTCTTCAAACGTAACAAGAGTCAGATCCACGCAGGATCAATCTCTTCAGTGTTGCTCAATCACTTTGGGTTTGTAGGTGTTTGGGTTTGGGTTTTCCTCACTTGATGATTTTCACTCAAATTCCTCGGAGGATGGGATGCTCTCAAATGACAAGTGTTAGTTTCTCTCGGAGCAGCCAACCAGCTAGTGGTTGTAGGGGGCGGCTATTTATAGCCTAGGGAGCAGCCCGACATGATAAGACATAAATGCCCTTCAATGATATGACCGTTAGGTGGGTAGATATTTTGGGACAGCTGGCACAAGGCACAACAATGATTGGAAATTTGAGTATCAAATTTCTCAGGGCTATCATGTTCCTCACTATATAGACAATCCGCACTCCCGAATTCCAAACTCCTCAGTCAGAGACCAGAAGAACTTCGTCTCTATCACTGAAGAATATGACTGAACTGTATGAGATTTCCAATGGCTTCACTTGAAGAGATTGGTAGGTGTAGGATTTTGAGTTGAGCATCACATGGAAATTTTTCCTTAGTATTTCCTCAACCCCCTTTAACAGTACGGTGTTTCCTATGACTCAAGAAAGATAAAATGAAACTACAAAAACAAGAGTCTTCACGCTTCATGTACCTCGAATGAATACCAAGTCTTCAAGGTCACACCAACTTCTTCACTTTCAAAGTCTTCAGAAAGTCTTTAGAAATCCAAAGTCTTCAGTCGAAGAACTTCATTTTTAGGGGTCGACTTTCTCTGTAAATATAAAACTCCTCATAGACTTATAGACATGTGTACACTCATAAACACATTAGTTCCTTAACCTATAAGTCTTCAATACACCAAAATCACTAAGGGGCACTAGATGCACTTACAATCTCCCCTTTTTTGGTGATTGATGACAATATAGGTTAAGTTTTCAACGGGGATAAACATATGAAGTGTGAATACTGATATTGAGGAATTTGATTGCAAGATATAGAAGAACTCCCCCTGAAGATGTGCATAGTGAGGAATTTTCTTTTGAAGCAATGCACACTGGAAGAGTTAAATCATGGAGATCTCCCCCTATATCTTGTAATTCATACATGCATTGACATATAATATGAAGAATTTGAAATGCATGATGAAATATGGTGACTGATGTAATTCAGCATGTATGCATTAACATTAATGAGGAATAAGCATGCAGAAGAAATTAGCAAAAGTATCAGGCCACCATAGAGTTTAAGATTACAACTCGATCCAGCAAAGTCATCAGAAGAACGAGAGTTGTATCTTAAGGAAAAAAACGCCCGTATAAGATAGACCCGCTTGAAGACTAAGTCAAATTTCTCCCCCTTTGTCATCGAATGACCAAAAGGGTTGAAAATGAGGACTAACGCCCCTGAAGAATATCAAGTTGATGGAGGAGCGCCAGCGTTGTTGGGGTCGTTTGTTGTTGTAGGGCCTGCCGTAGTGTCATCCAAGTCTTCATGCTCATCGGTGTCGCGCGATGAAGAATATGAGCTGGCCACCAAGGAAGGAACCTTGACCTTCTTGTATTTCTTCGGTGGAGGTGCAGACCAGTCAAAAACTTCCTTGAGACCCATGTTCTTCAAATCTTCTTCACTATAGACATGGGACAGAATAGCCCAGGTGCGACCGAAGACCTCATGGAGGTAGTAATGGTTTTTCTTCACTGCATTGTGTGTAGCAGTCATGTTGTGAAGAAATGAACCAAACTGACGCTTAACCCATTTATGGTTTCGATCCACCTTCTGGTGAAGACTAATAAAAAGCTCATGGTCAGTCATCACACGAGGAGCAGTGGCTTCAGGATTTGGCTTGGAGGCATGGGCAGCAGAATCATGAGTGGCAGAGTCATCATTGGTGGAATAAGATGCAGCTTTGCGAAACTAACCATCCAATGGACGAATGCCTTCATCAATGACAAGAGGTGTCTTGCCCTTTTCATCAGTTGAAGTAAAAGTCTGCTTGAGGACTTCAATCGTGGGCAAGTAGCTGAGGTGATTCTAAAAATCATCCTTGTAGTTGAGTGAAGACCTTGTTCTGAGGAATCTCATAATCCAAGGTGCATAAGGCTTCAGCTCAAATGGAGAAAGTGCAACATTTGTCAGAGTCCTCATGAAGAAATCATGGTAGTTGATGGAAATGCTATGAATGATGTTGAATGGCAGATTCTTCATGATGCCAACTATTTACTCATCAGATGAGTCGTGGCCTTTGATAGGACTCATTGTCCTCGTCAGAATGCGATAGACTGTTATGGGCACATAGAGTAAGTCCTTTACGAGGAATTTGGTCCTTGGGGCTTGACCGGACTTCAGAGGCTTCATTAACACTTGCATGTAATGAGCAGTGAGTTCAGGTTCTTGGTATAGGTAGCGAGCTCCTTCACTGGGTGGACTGATGGGCAGGGCGTGAAGCAATTCAGAGGCTGGTGCCTTATAATGAGTATTATCGGTCATCCAGTCCAAGACCCAGGTGTTGATATCTTTAGGATCACCAGTGATGTGAAGTGTCGCATAGAACTGAAGAATGAGCTCTTCATTCCAATCAACAATGTTAGTGCAAAAGTTGAGGAGGCCTGCGTCATGAAGCACACCGAGCACAGGAGAGAAGCAAGGCAATGATTATATGTCCACGTGAGGAATATGCTCATGGTAGAAGAATTTGTCCTTGTTGAAAAGTAGTGAAGAATAGAAATTTGCCTGGCTGGCAGTCCAGAAGTGCTTCCTTCTAAGACGAGCAGAATCATAGGGATTGTAGTCAGTGAAGAACACGTGCTCGCCGAAGAAATCATCATCCTTGAATTTCTGCTTCCTTGAGAATGGATCCTTTGGTTTGGGCTGAGGAGTGTCAGTCAATTGCATTATTACCTCAGGAATCGCAATCTCAGGCTCCACAGGCTGAGGAATTTCAGGTTCTTCTTCAGTGGCAGCCTGGGACTTCAATTCTTCATTTACATTTTCTTTAGCACTAGTGGCTGGAATTTCTTCATGAACAGATGGGGTGGCATGTGGTTCATCAGATCCCATTTATAATGTAGTTACTGGGGACTGAGGAATTTGTTGTAATGGTGTGAAGAGTAGAGAGTTGGGGTGCTGACTTTCCCAAAAGTCATCATTTAGCACGGGTGTGGTACAACCAATGTCCACATCTTCATCTTCCATTTCTTCAACGCCGGCCTCTTCAGCGGTAAACTGAGGCATAGGCGAGGAGACAACTGGTGTTGAAGGGATTGTATCCACTTCAATTCCTTCATCCATCTGCTCTGACGAAGCAGCAGAAGGAATGTCGTCATCGGATTCACTTGGAATCACATATTCTTCATCATAAGGAACAAGGTCCTTTGATAGCATGGTTGAGATAGGAACAGCATCAATGGGGTTTGCAAATGAGCTGGGCAAAGACTTCATCTTCTTCGGAGCTGAAGAATCTGATGAAACTGATGCCTTCCTTTTCTTCACTGTTGCATGCTCTACAACCTTAGTCTTCTTAACATCTGAAGCAGATGGAAGAATCGGAGTTGGGGTAGGTGCAGGAGGAGCAGAGGAATTTGGTTGAGTTTCTTCAGGCACAACTGATGCAGTTGCCCTGACCTCTTCATCTTCTTTAGGCACACCACTAGTGGATGCCCTGGCAATTTCATCAGCGGCTGGAATGCAGTCATCAGCCCTGGAATTCACATTTTCTTCAGCAGCCTGAATGTCATCAGCGGTGCTGGCATTTTCTTCAGTAGGCTGAGAAGATGCTTCAGCCTGAGGAATTTCCTGTTGCGTTGGGGCTGCAACAGTGGAAGTGAACTTTTCAGTCAATTTCACAAACCTGACTTTGGCTCCAAGCCAGTCAGCGCGGTATGTGTCAAATTCATCATTGAGTTTCTTGATCTCTAATTGAATTGTGACAAGTTCTTCAGTTGTCATACAGACAACATTCTTCTTTAGGAAGCGCTCCTTTTTGTATTGCGCTTTCTTGATCTACCTGGCCTTCTCAAACTTCCATTTTTCTTCTTGTATGAAGTGAGTCAACATATGACTTTGGCTAGGAGTCAACTTGAAATCAGGCATAGGAGTATTTGGGTCCTTGTGCCATAGGTCAATGTACTCAAGGATCAACTTTGGATCCAAAAGCAGAGGCACACTTGTTCATCATCATCAGCTTCGTATTCATCTAACGGCACTTGAAAAGCGACCTGCTTCTTTTGAGGACTTGGTCGAGAGCCTCGTCCAGCAATTGCCTTGGTCTTCAACAGAGTGGGACAGTTGAAGAATGCAGTGGTGCTGAGGAACTAGCAGATGCTCCTGAGGCAATAGAGATGCCCGTCATCCTTTGGCACGTGGCGAGATGCGCAGGTGCTGAGGATTTTGTTGGAGCAGCTGAGGACTTGAGAGGAGGAGCCGAGGATTTTGGAGGAGCAGGAGCAGCGTGAGGAATTAGCCGTGAGGGATTTGAGGAATCTGGCCATGAGGGCATAACTGAGGAACTTGGTCATGAGGGCATTGAGGGAGAAGCACATGGCTTGTGCGCAGCCTTCTTTGGCATGCCTTCTTTGGCTTGCTTGCAGAGGCCTCGGCAGTGGCAGTAGCAGCACCAGAGTCTTCACTGAATTTCCTCACTGCTTCTCTTGCTTGTTTGGCCAACTTGGCCTGGCGCTTGGCCCATTCATCAGGATAATCCTCACCGCGCTTGAGGCTGGTGGGATCTGCTTCTTGGCCAGGTGCCAACGGAGGTCTTGGGCATGGAGGATTGAGAGCGAATTTCTTCATGTCCTTGGGAGTAACATACCTGTACTCCCTCCACTCTCTTGCCCATCTCCTCTCTATTCGTTGAATGCGCACTTTGCGCTCATTCCTGGTTTCCTTTCCATGAGTGGCCTCATCAGAAGTGCAATAGTCCTTGTATATGTCATCAGGGATCTCAAAAGTAGTATTGACCTCAGGCCTCTTTCCTCCTTTCTATGGCTTCTTACAATCAATCATTTTCTTCAGTTGAGGAATTTGAACAGTGGAATTCTCTGAAGATGTATGCAACTTTTCTTCGAGGAACGCTGCAAATGAGTTAAGTTAATGAGAACCTAATGATTCAGCAGCGGACATGAGTACCTATGAACAAAGTATAGTTGCGAGGAATTTGGAGAGGTCATATGCATTCTCAGAAGGTTTTGTAAAAAGAACAAGTTTTAGGAATTTGACCAGATGAGTCTTGAAGAATTTCACTAAGCGTTCTTTGTCTTAGGTTCCAGAGTTGTACAGATCAGAAATCCACACAATTGAGGAATCTTGAAGAATCAGGTGACATGTGAGGTGTTTTATTGTGTGAAGATTTGAGGAAAACACCTTTGAGGATTTTGTAGAAATCATTTGAATCAAAGAGGGCAGTAAAAGTAACTTTTAATTACCCTGGACGAAGAACATGATGAACTGGGAAGTGGAGATGTGAAGTTTGTCAGTGCAGATCTTCCACGCCCTAACTTGGCAGAGGAAGACAGCTACGGCGGCGGCAGAGTGAAGAAATCTGCGGCCAGCGCGAGTACGACGGCGACGAGGTCGAGGTAGTGAAGCTCTTCCTCACCAGCGATGATGAAGTAGCAGCGGCGCTAGGGTTTGAGAAGCTTAAGCTGGAGTGAGGTCGAGCGAAGTAAAAGAGAAGTGAGGAAGGTGAGGGGGTATTTATAGCCATGGTGAAAAACTGTTCGCGCAAAGAATTTGGACGAACGTGCCCCTGATCCTTCTCATTCGCTTGACATGTGTCACCCACGTACTGAGAAGTGGAGATCGTGTGAGATCGTGGGTGAATGGATAAGTGTTGTCATGGGATGGGGAACGGTTTGAGCGGTTAAGCCAAATTTTTTGTATAACATAAGTTAAAAGTTCCGTTCGCAAATTCTTTAGCTGACACGGACACAGTGAAGATTTTGAACGAGTTTCAAATATAACGCACATGAAGAATTTGTGAATAGAATGGGTTGAGTTTAGCATAGAGGGGGTAGGGTCCGATCACATTCACCTAGCAGAAAAAGCAACTTGAAGAATTAGCAGTTTCACGTTCAATGCACTTCAAACATGGAGGAACAAATTCATCCTGAGTAGCGTTGATCTGTTGAGCAAGCAATGAATCATGCTCCTTCTGAAGATCTTCATAACTCACTCTTAACTGCTCAAGATCTTGCTTTCTTTGAAGAAATTCATAAGAAAGCTTCTCATGATCAGATAGGAGAGTGTTATGATAACCTTGAAGATTGTCAAACTTGGACTGAAGTCTCTGAAGATTTTTAGTCAAGATTTTAGTGCGACCCATTTCCTCTCCCAACATATCATTGCTTTTATATAGCATATTTTGAACCTTTTCAAGAGCCTTTTGCAGTTTCACAGCAATCTTAGCAAGTTTAGAGTAGTTGGGTTTGAGATTTTCATCAGATTCATCGTCACTAGATTCAGAGGAGGGATATATGAGTACCTTTGAGCCTTTTGCCATGAAGCAATAGGTGGGAGCGTTGTCCTCGTTGTCATCATCAGTAGTGTTGGGGAGGTCCATTTCTTCGGGGTTGAAGATAGACTTGCTGACAAATGCAGGTGCGAGGGCTAGGCTTGCCACACCAGAGTCTGACTCCTCAGATTCCTCCTCTTCCTCATTTTCTTCAGATTCAGCCTCAGAGGCCATTTCCTTGCCAATGAATGCTCGAGCCTTCTTGGAGATGCTCTTCTTGTGAGATGAGGACTTTGAGGGTCTTGATGATGAGGACTTTGAAGATTTCTTCTTCTTCTTTGAATCATCAGAACTATAATCCTTGTACTTCTTCTTCTTCTTCGATTCCTTTTCCCACTGAGGACAATCTTGAATGTAGTGTCCAGGTTTTTTGCATTTATGGCAGAGTCTCTTCTTCTAATCATGGGATGAGGAATCTGATCTCAAGTCACCACCTCTTGAGGATTTACCAAAACGACCATGTCTTGAGAACTTTTGGAACTTCCTCATGAGCATTGCTAGCTCCTGGCTCAATTCTTCGGGGTCGCCAAGGCTACTGTCAAAATCTTCACCATTAGATTCGGATACTGCCTTGGCCTTCAGAGCCCGTGTTCTACCATAACTCGATCCATAGAGATCTCTCTTCTCAGCAAGCTGAAACTCATGAGTGTTTAGTCTCTCGAGGATATCAGCGGGATCAAGTGGCTTATAGTCTCCACGTTCTTGTATCATCAATGCCAAGGTATCAAATGAGGAATCAAGCGATCTCAGTAATTTCTTCACCACCTCATGGTCGGTGATATTGGCGGCACCAAGTGCTTGAAGCTCATTTGAGATGTTAGTGAGGCGGTCGAAAGTTTGCTGAACATTTTCATTGTCGAGTCTTTTGAAGCGGTTGAAGAGATTTCGAAGAACGTCAACTCGAGAGTCACGTTGTGTTGAGACTCCCTCATTGACCTTGGATAGCCTGTCCCAGATAAGCTTGGCTGTATCCAAAGCACTCACTCTGCCATACTGCCCTTTGCTCAGATGGCCACATGATATTCTTCGCTTGAGAGTCGAGTTGCTTGAATCTCTTCACATCAGCAGCGTTGATGGTGGGAGTGACAGAGGGAACACCATTATCCACAATGTACCAGAGATCGTTATCAATTGCCTCAAGATGCATGCGCACCTTATTCTTCCAATAGGGGTAGTCCATCCCATCGAAGGTAGGACACCCAGCAGAAACCTTGATCATACATGTGGTCTAGATAACTAACACTCCAAGCGGTTAAACCAAAATCACACAGAACAAGGGAGTACCTTGCTCTGATACCAATTGAAAGTACGTTATATCGACTAGAGGGGGTGAATAGGCGATTTTTATGAATTCTTCACTGAGGAATTCCAGGGTGAGGAAATTCCCTAGCGAAGATCTACTTGCAACGGAATAAGTACTCAGAAGTAAGCATAACAGAACGCAAGCATGGTCATCATGATGAAATGAAGACAAGCACAGAGTACGAAAAGCGTAAACACAGGATAACACATGATGAAGACAAACAAACTGAAGAAACTGAACTGAGGAAATTAAGAAAGTCTTGAGTCAAAGTCTTCCAATATGAACAAGCACACAACACAGAAATGAGGAAATGGAAGGGTTGAGGAAATGGAACCAGGTAGCTTGGTGAAGACAATGATTTCGTATACCAGTTCCAACTGCTGTGATAGTTGTACATCTGGTTAGGGCGGCTAGGTATTTAAACCTGAGGACACACAGTCATGGAGCGGTATACCTTATGATCGAAGTCAATACCATTTTCATCAGTGCACAGATGGCCATTTGTGGGCATAGGAATTTTGACGCCTTTGCAATCTTGCATGCCGAATTTCCTCAGTACATCCTTGAGGTATTTCTCCTGAGATATGAATATGCCATTACGTTGTTGACGAATTTGAAGACCTAGGAAGAATTTCAGTTCTGCCATCATGGACATTTGATATTCTTCATTCATCATATAGGCAAATTCATCACTATAACGTTGGTCAGTACAGCCAAAGATAATATCATCAACATATATTTGGCACACAAATAGTTCACCATCATAAGATTAAGAGTAGGGTCGAGTGAACCGGGTTTGAAGCCTTTCTTCACAACGAATTCCTTCAAAGTATCATACCACACCTGTGGGGCCTGCTTGAGGCCATAGAGGGCCTTATTGAGTCTGAAGACTTTGTCAGGATGCTTTGGATCTTCAAAACATGGGGTTTGAGCAACATATACTTCTTCCTCAAGCTTACCATTGAGAAATTAACTTTTCACATCCATTTGATGTAAAGTGATATCATGATGGTTAGCATAAGCAAGTAATATGCGAATAGCCTCAAGTCTAGCAACAGGTGCAAAAGTTTCATCGAAGTTAATTCCTTCAACATGTGTGTAGCCTTGAGCTACAAGCCATGCCTTATTCCTCACCACAAGGCCATTTTCATCTTGCTTGTTGCGGTAGATCCACTATGTGCCAATGATATTGTGCTTGTGAGGATCTGGACGTTTGACCAGTTCCCAGATGTTGTTGAGCTCGAATTGATGTAATTCCTCTTGCATAGCTTGAATCCACTCAGGCTCCAGAAATGCTTCATCTATCTTAGTGGGCTCTGTGATAGAGACGAAAGCAAAGTGCCCACAAAAGTTAGATAAATGTGAAGCTCTTGAGAGTGTGAGAGGACCTGGAATGTTGATGTCGCTGATGATTTTCTCAATTTGCACTTCATTTGCGATGCGAGGATAAGCGGGTTGACGTTGATGAATTTGATCAGCATTTTCTTCAGCACCATTTTCCTCAGGTGCAACTTAAGAACTCATATACTTCATCTGTGAAGAATATGGTGTCAATTTCATCAGACAATAGAACAGATAAAACAGTATGAGGACGTGAGAAATGAAAATTCATTCCTTCATGAATAGCTTGCATCATTTCAAGCATATTCAGGACTCCAGCAAATTCTTTAGACGATTAAGTTCGTCTGGAGACCTGACCCTGCATAAGAGGCTAGTTCTTTTTCTTCACCACCCACATCTGAAGGGGTGGCAAAGAGTTCATCATTCTGCGAGATCCATAAGAGAAAGGTGGCATAGATGTCAATCCACTTCCTTTCACATAAGAGTGATTAGGGTAAGCATAAGAGTAAGTAGAGAAATTCTTGGAGGACTTATGAACATAATGATTTGAAGAATAAAGCACATATCCATAATCCTTAGATCTTCCCTGTGAAATAGACGGGTTAGCACGATGATGCTCATATGAGGACTTTGATCCTTTTGAGGAATTTGATCCACGTGAGGAGTTTGGTCCGTATGTGGACTTGGATCCATATGAAGAATTCGCTCCATATGAAGAATTTGATCTGGGGTTCCTATTCTTCGTAGGTGGCATCATGATAAAATTCACTTGAAGATTTTCAAGGCATCTTTTGGGAACATAGATTTTCTTCATAGGAGGACCGTTCCTGCAGTTAGTGCCAACATATCTAGCAAATACTTCACCATTCTGATTTTTGAACAGTTTATAATTGGAGTCAAAAGACTCATCAGAAGAATATGAAGATTCACACGTAAAGCCAGATAAAGTAGATGGATCCACTAAAGGTCCCTTTGCAGCAACCATGAGGTTTTGGGATACTGCTTAGGTTTCTAGTAGGTCCCATCAGCATTGATTTTCCTCTCAAAGGCAATACCCTCTTTCCTAGGGTTCCTGTTGAGGATCCACTTTTTAAGCACGTCACAAAGAGCTTGATGCCCTTTGAGGCTTTTGTACATGCCTATCATATACATTCCTTCAGCCCCGCATCATCAGTAATACTAGCAATGTCCTCACATGAGGAATTAGTGATAGCAGAGGCAGTTGAAGAATTTGCAGCAATGGAAGTATTTGAGCATTCAGGTGAAGAATTAGCAGTTTCACGTTCAATGCACTTCAAACATGGAGGAACAAATTCATCCTGAGTAGCATTGATCTGTTGAGCAAGCAATGAATCATGCTCCTTCTGAAGATCTTCATAACTCACTCTTAACTGCTCAAGATCTTGCTTTCTTTGAAGAAATTCATAAGAAAGCTTCTCATGATCAGATAGGAGAGTGTTATGATGACCTTGAAGATTGTCAAACTTGGACTGAAGTCTCTGAAGATTTTTAGTCAAGATTTTAGTGCGATCCATTTCCTCTCCCAACATATCATCGCTTTTATATAGCATATTTTGAACCTTTTCAAGAGCCTTTTACAGTTTCACAGCAATCTTAGCAAGTTTAGAGTAGCTGGGTTTGAGGTTTTCATCAGATTCATTGTCACTAGATTCAGAGGAGGGATATTTGAGTACCTTTGAGCCTTTTGCCATGAAGCAATAGGTGGGAGCGTAGTCCTTGTTGTCATCATCAGTAGTGTTGGGGAGGTCCATTTCTTCGGGGTTGAAGATAGACTTGCTGACAAACACAGTTGCGAGGGCTAGGCTTGCCACACCAGAGTCTGACTCCTCAGATTCCTCCTCTTCCTCATTTTCCTCAGATTCAGCCTCAGAGGGCATTTCCTTGCCAATGAATGCTCGAGCCTTCTTGGAGATGCTCTTCTTGTGAGATGAGGACTTTGAGGGTCTTGATGATGAGGACTTTGAAGATTTCTTCTTCTTCTTTGAATCATCAGAACTGTAATCCTTGTACTTCTTCTTCTTCGATTCCTTTTCCCACTGAGGACAATCTTGAATGTAGTGTCCAGGTTTTTTGCATTTATGGCAGAGTCTCTTCTTCTAATCATGGGATGAGGAATCTGATCTCAAGTCACCACCTCTTGAGGATTTACCAAAACGACCTTGTCTTGAGAACTTTTGGAACTTCCTCATGAGCATTGCTAGCTCCTGGCTCAATTCTTCGGGGTCGCCAAGGCTACTGTCAAAATCTTCACCATCAGATTCGGATACTGCCTTGGCCTTCAGAGCCCGTGTTCTACCATAACTTGATCCATAGAGATCTCTCTTCTCAGCAAGCTGAAACTCATGAGTGTTTAGTCTCTTGAGGATATCAGCGGGATCAAGTGGCTTATAGTCTCCACGTTCTTGTATCATCAATGCCAAGGTATCAAATGAGGAATCAAGCGATCTCAGTAATTTCTTCACCACCTCATGGTCGGTGATATCGGCGGCACCAAGTGCTTGAAGCTCATTTGAGATGTTAGTGAGGCGGTCGAAAGTTTGCTGAACATTTTCATTGTCGAGTCTTTTGAAGCAGTTGAAGAGATTTCGAAGAACGTCAACTCGAGAGTCACGCTGTGTTGAGACTCCCTGATTGACCTTGGACAGCATGTCCCGATAATCTTGGTTGTATCCAAAGCACTCACTCCGCCATACTGCCCTTTGCTCAGATGGCCACATATGATATTCTTTGCTTGAGAGTCGAGTTGCTTGAATCTCTTCACATCAGCAGCGTTGATGGTGGGAGTGACAGAGGGAATACCATTCTCCACAATGTACCAGAGATCGTTATCAATTGCCTCAAGATGCATGCGCACCTTATTCTTCCAGTAGGGGTAGTCCATCCCATCGAAGGTAGGACACCCAGCAGAAACCTTGATCATACATGTGGTCTAGATAACTAAAACTCCAAGCGTTTAAACCAAAATCACATAGAACAAGGGAGTACCTTGCTCTGATACCAATTGAAAGTGCGTCATATCGAGTAGAGGGGGGTGAATAGGTGATTTTTATGAATTCTTCACTGAGGAATTCCAGGGTGAGGAAATTCCTTAGCGAAGATCTACTTGCAGCGGAATAAGTACTCAGAAGTAAACATAACAGAACGCAAGCATGGTCATCATGATGAAATGAAGACAAGCACAGAGTACGAAAAGTGTAAACACAGGATAACACAGGATGAAGACAAACAAACTGAAGAAATTGAACTAAGGAAATTAAGAAAGTCTTCAGTCAAAGTCTTCCAACAGATATGAACAAGCGCACAACACAGAAATGAGGAAATGGAAGGGTTGAGGAAATGAAACCAGGTAGCTTGGTGAAGACAATGATTTCGTATACCAGTTCCAACTGTTGTGATAGTTGTACATCTGGTTAGGGAGGCTAGGTATTTAAACCTAAGGACACACAGTCCCGGACACCCAGTTCGGAACACGCAGTTCAGAACACTCAGTCATCACCGTAGTCCCCTTGAGCTAAGGTCACACAGACCTCGCCCAATCACTCGTGGTAAGTCTTCAGGTGACTTCCAAACCTTCACTGACTTGGTCACTCGGAAATCCACAATTTCCTCTTGGATGCTCTAGACCATGACGCCTAACCGTCTGGAAGATGCACAGTCTTCAAAGGTAACAAGCGTCGGATCCACGTAGGATCAATCTCTTTAGTGATGCTCAATTAATTTGGGTTTGTAGGTGTTTGGGTTTGGGTTTTCCTCACTTGATGATTTTCACTCAAAGTACTCAGAGTATGGGATGCTCCCAAATGACAAGTGTCAGTTTCTCTCGGAGCAGCCAACCAGGTAGTGGTTGTAGGGGGCGGCTATTTATAGCCTAGGGAGCAGCCCGACATGCTAAGACATAAATGCCCTTCAATGATATGACCGTTAGGTGGGTAGGTATTTTGGGACAGCTGGCACAAGGCACAGCAACGGTCAGAAATTTGAGTATCAAATTTCTCAGGGCTATCATGTTCCTCATTATGTAGGCAAGCCGCACTGGTGAATTCCTAATTCCTCAGTCAGAACAAATTTCTCAGAGACAAGAAGAACTTCATCTCTGTCACTGAAGAATATGACTGGACTGTATGAGATTTCCAATGGATTCACTCGAAGGGATTGGTAGGTGTAGGATTTTGAGTTGAGCATCACATGGAAATTTTTCCTTAGTATTTCCTCGACCCCCTTTAACAGTACGGTGTTTCCTATGACTTAAGAAAGAGAAAATGAAACTATGAAAACAAGAGTCTTCATGCTTCATGTTCCTCCAATGAATACCAAGTCTTCAAGGTCACACCAATTTCTTCACTTTCAAAGTCTTCAAAAAGTCTTAAGAAATCCAAAGTCTTCAGTCGAGGAACTTCATTTTTAGGGGTCGACTTTCTTTGTAAATATCAAACTCCTCATAGACTTATAGACCTGTGTACACTCGTAAACACATTAGTTCCTTAACCTATAAGTCTTCAACACACCAAAATCACAAAGGGGCACTAGATGCACTTAAAAAGGTTGCGGTGGTGGAAAAGTAGTTTCGTGGCTCTCTGCGGTCGATCTAGGGTATAAGAGTATATATATAGGTGAAAGAAGTACGTCAGTGGAGCTACGAGGGGCCCATGAGGGTGGGGGCCACGCCTACCCCCTGGGCGTGCCCTCCTGCCTCGTGGCCGCCTCGTCGAGTTCTAGACTTCGACTCCAAGTCTTCTGGATTGCTTTCGGACCAAGAAAGATCATCGCAAAGGTTTCATTCCGTTTGGTATTCCTTTTCTGCGAAACTCTAAAATGGGCAAAAAAACAGAAACTGGCACTGGGCCTCCGGTTAATAGGTCAGTCCCAAAAATAATATAAAAGAGCATATTAAAGTCCATTAAACATCCAAAACAGATAATATAATAGCATGGAACAATCAAAAATTATAGATACATTGGACGCGTATCAAGCATCCCCAAGCTTTATTCCTGCTCGTCCTTGAGTAGGTAAATGATAAAAACATAATTTTTCATGTGGAATGCTACCTAACATAATTATCAATGTAATTTTGTTTATTTTTGCATGAATGTTCAGATCCGAAAGATTCAAGACAAAAGTTTAATATTGACATAAAAATAATAATATGTAACATCCCAAATTTTCAATTTGGAATGTTATACATAGATCATTGTTGCATATCATATTTTATTTGCTTTTCGTCTCGCGGTCCTCGAAATCCTAAGCAACTCAAGGACCCTCGGAGAGAGTTGCGTATTTCCCCGGTTTTCAAATTTGATTTTATCAAATTTTGAAACGAGGATTTTGGTTTTAATTATTTTTCTCTCCAAAACTATTTCATACTAAAATATATGAGAGGAGATAACATGACTTCTCCAAGATAAATGAAATATTGGAGGAAAAATATTGAAAGCAAATATTTGTTTTATTTGGATTTTATTGCAATTTTGTTTGCATTAGAAAAATTGCACATTTTCAAAATTGCATTTTAGGGCCAAGAAAATGTTCATCTCGTTCTAAATATTTTATTTAGACGGTGAAAATTTATTTTGGCATTTTTAGATTTTTATTTATTTTTCAAGGATTTTATTTCCGTCGGCGAAATTATTTAGAAAAAATTCCCGTGCCTGACTGGGCCTAAGGCCCAGCCGAGCCAGGCCGCCACCGCTGCCGCCTCCTGCGCGCGCGCCGCCGCGGCCGCTCGGACCAGAGTCCGAGTCGGATTCCGCCTTCGCCGCGCCTTGCCCCCTCCTCCAAGTCGCCGCCCCCGCCCCTTCATATACGCCCCCCCCCCCCCCCCCCCCGAGCCCCAACACCACACCACCACCACCACCAATCTCGCCGCCGTCGCGCTAGCCGCCGCCGCCCGCGCTTGCCGCCGCCTCGCGCCGCCACTGCCGCTTGTCGCCCCGCCACACCGCCCTCGCCGGAGGTACCACGTCGGAATTCGAGCCGCCAGTTTTTTTTGAACCGTTCGGTTTTTTAGAAAACCCTAGATTCATTTTTTCGGATCGCTGGTTTTTCTCGGTTTTCTGTTTAGCGGATGTTCGTCCGTACGTTCATCTAACGAACGGTTCATCGCCCATTACTTACAGCTAATGAACGCTTGTTCGTTAGTATGTTCGTCAGTTTTCTTTTATCGGATTTATCTGTGATTATTCTCGATCGTGATTTCTGATCCGATCTTAGTTTCTGTTTATCTTTTCGCTCGTTAGTCGGAATCAGGCGATTCAAGCGCCTAGATCTTCGTCTCGAGATCCTCTTTCTGTTTAATCAACTTGAACAAGTTTTTGCTACTATAAAATTTGACCTAGGTCCAGACTAGTAAACGAATCTTGTTTCTTTTGCTGTTTGAGTTTCGTTGCTCCGTTTGATTTGATTTCTTGTGCTAACCGGAGTTCTTAAGTTAAACTTTCCGGTCAACCTCTTTTATTGAAGTTTTTCTTGCACAGTTTTGCTTGTTGCTTATGTATGTTATTGTTTGTTTGCGATAGAACACCCGGAGTGCGAAGCGTGCTACTACGAGTCCCTAGGTTTTGCAGATTGTCAGCAAGGCAAGTAACACATTGATCATACTCTTTTCATACCCAGTTTTTATGCATTAGTTTCACCCCCCAAACATTGCATGATTAGGGTGTCTTTAACATGTGGGATGGGAAGTAGTTGTTGAGGTAGAACCTATTTCCCTGTTATATTCAAACCCTTGGGAGTTACTTCCACGCTTGCTTATATTACTATGCTATGCTATGCTCGTAGACGTGGTTTGGGTTTGAGTGAAATCCATGACAGATGTGAGTTTGTTAATTAATGGTTCAACTTAAGGTGGCAACTTAAATACACATCTGGGTGGATTGAGGCACCTGGAGTACCCAGTGTTGCCTGTATTTTTGGAAATCCCGGAGTACCCGTGTGATCTTCCTATGGACCGCCACCCAGGCTCAAAGGGAACTGAGATTATTCATGCTAGAAACTTCCGTGTGCGGCTCTAGCATAGTTGAGTAAGTTATGTGAAGCTCTTGAAGAGGCAGATCAGCAGGTAGTGGGATGTAGGTTTGGTATGGTCTGTCCGGAGTAGAGAGTTAATATTTCTGAAAGACTGTGTCTCGGTCATCCGTTTCTCAAACACCACGTAGTGCGAGAAATCCAACGGAGGAGATCGAGTCTTGTGGGGAAAAGTGCGCAAACCTCTGCAGAGTGTATAAACTAATAACGGTTAGCCGTGTCCTCGGTTATGGACAAATCTTGAGTATCTAGTACTTGGATTATCACATGTATCTCATCACTCTTAATTAATACTGTTGGGTTGTTAACCACTTTAATTGGGATTGAGTTGCAGGAACCTTCTCAATGATGTTTCAACTACCATGATAGTTAAATTAAAAATCTATTCATTTGTTGTAGGGAAAAATTGGCTTTTCGCAAAACTGTAACCATAGTGCTTTCCACTAGCCAAATATGCATGTAGTGATAGCATTATTCTGTTCTTGCTCTATTGTGTTACTTGCCAGCATATTCCATGTGTTGACCCATTTTCGGGCTGCAACGTATTATGTTGCAGACTTTTCGGACGAGGAGTAAGGTTCGTTAGGTCGTTGACGTGCAGCTCAACTATGCCGTTGGAGTTGATGGACTCACTTTATCTTCCAAGACTTCCGCTGTTATCGCATTAGATGGCCTTAAACCATATTATTGTAATAAGTTCTCTCTTGAGACATTCGATGTAATAAGTGTGTGATTGCCACTCTGTTATAAATCCTTCGAGTACTGTGTGTGTCAGCATTACCAATCCAGGGATGACACTGAAGCACAGAGACTTGACCATCTGAGGTCGGGTCGCTACATAATACTTCAAGCATACTAACAAAGTAATCATGTCTTCTCAAAATAACATGCCCAAAGAAAGTTCATCCCTACAAAATCATATAGTTTGGCTATGCTCCATCTTTGTCACACAAAATATTCAGATCATGCACAACCCCGA
Source organism: Triticum aestivum (assembly GCF_018294505.1). Lineage (NCBI taxonomy): Eukaryota > Viridiplantae > Streptophyta > Magnoliopsida > Poales > Poaceae > Triticum > Triticum aestivum. The sequence continues at coordinate 314,630,353 of NC_057809.1, read as the reverse complement.
TGACAAGCCAAGCAATTGTTTCATACTTCAGTATTCTCAAACTTTTCAACTTTCACGCAATACATGAGCGTGAGCCATGGACATAGCGCTATAGGTGGAATAGAGTGGTGGTTGTGGAGAAGACAAAAAGGAGGAAGATGGTCTCACATCAACTAGGCGTATTAATGGGCTATGGAGATGCCCATCAATAGATATCAATGTGAGTGAGTAGGGATTGCCATGCAACGGATGCACTAGAGCTATAAATGTACGAAAGCTGAAAAAGAAACTAAGTGGGTGTGCATCCAACTTGCTTGCTCACGAAGACCTGGGGCATTTTGAGGAAGCCCATTATTGGAATGTACAAGCCAAGTTCTATAACGAAAATTCCTAGTAGTATATGAAGGTGACAAAATAAGAGACTCTCTATCATGAAGATCATGGTGCTACTTTCAAGCACAAGTGTGGAAAAAGATAGTACCATTGTCCCTTCTCTCTTTTTCTCTCTCTTTTTTGTTTGGCTTCTTTGGCCTCTTTTTTTCCTCACACGGGACAATGCTCTAATAATGATGAGCATCACACTTCTATTTATTTACAACTCAAGGATTACAACTCTATACTTAGAACAAAATATGACTCTATATGAATGCCTCCGACGGTGTACCGGGATGTGCAATGAATCAAGAGTGACATGTATGAAAAAATTATGAATGGTGTATTTGCCACAAATACGATGTCAACTACAAGATCATGCAAGGCACTGTGACAATGATGGAGCATGTCATAATAAACGGAACGGTGGAAAGTTGCATGGCAATATATCTCAGAATGGCTATGGAAATGCCATAATAGGTAGGTATGGTGGCTGTTTTGTGGAAGGTAAATGGTGGGTTTTTGGTACCGGAGAAAGTTGTGCGGTACTAGAGAGGCTAGCAACGATGGAAGGGTGAGAGTGCGTATAATCCATGGACTCAACATTAGTCATAAAGAACTCACATACTTATTGCAAATGTCTACAAGTCATCAAAACCAAGCACTACACGCATGCTCCTAGGGGGATAGATTGGTAGGAAAAGACCATCACTCGTCCCCGTCGCCACTCATAAGGAAGACAAACAAAGAAATACCTCATGCTTCAAATTGGTTACACAACGGTTACCATACGTGCATGCTACGGTACTTGCAAACCTCAACACAAGTATTTCTCAAATTCACAATTAATCTACTAGCATGACTCTAATATCACCATCCTCATTGTAACACCCCGGATGTAACTTTCCCAATTTGTACTCCAACTCTTGTCGTTTCCGACGTTAAGTTATTTTATTTTCTTGGGTTCGGGTTTTTGTCTCCGTGTGTTGTGGTCGTTGTCATGCATCTCATATCATGTCATCATGTGCATTGCATTTGCATACGTGTTCATCTCATGCATTCGAGCATTTTCCCCGTTGTCCGTTTTGCATTCCGGCGCTTCGTTCTCCTCCGGTGGCTATTTCTAGCTTTCTTTCGTGTGTGGGGATTAAACATTTCCGGATTGGACCGAGACTTGCCAAGCGGCCTTGGTTTACTACCGGTAGACCGTCTGTCAGGTTTCGTACCATTTGGACTTCGTTTGATACTCCAACGGTCAACCGAGGGACCGAAAAGGCCTCGTGTGTGTTGCAGCCCAACACCCCTCCAATTTGGCCCAAAACCCACCAAAACCTTCTCCATCATCTAGAGCGTTCGATCACGATCGCGTGGCCGAAAACCGCACCTCATTTGGACTCTCCTAGCTCCCTCTACCTCTATTTAAAGTCCCCTCCCGAAATTCGCGGATCTCCTCTCTCCCAAACCCTAAAAATCCCCTCGCGCCGCCGCCGGACACGACCGTCCTAGACGGACAAAGTCGCCGCCGCCGTCCGCGCCAACCAGGGCATGCCACGTGGCAGGTCGCCTCCACCACCGCCCGCGGCTCGCCGGGCCCGAGGAGAGCCCCCGTGGCCCGGGTCTCCTCCGCCGCCGCCCGACCCTTCTCCTTCCTCCCGCGCCACTCGCCGGCTCCCCGCCGCCACCGCGCCAGCTCCGCCGCCTCGCCATCACCGCCCGGAGCCGCCGCGCCACCTCGACGCCGGCTCGCCGCCCCGGCATCGTCGCCTCGGCGCCCGTCCTCGCCGCTGCCGCCGCGGGAGAAGTCTGGCGTCCTCGCCGACGAACTCCGGCGTCCTCGCCGACGAACTCCGGCGAAACCCCGGCGGTCCTCAGTTTCCGCGCTTCGGATCTGAGATCTGTTTTTTTAGGGTTGACTTTTCTCAGAAAACCCTAGCTCATATACCCTTACTCATCGCATCGTAACTTTGCATCCGTAGCTCCGTTTTGGGCATATAGCATATCAAAATGTTCATCTCAGAGAGTACATCATTTCATTCCATGGAATCATTTTCATTTGAGTTCATCTTGATGCCCGAAATGCTGTTAGAAGAGTGCTACTTGAGATAATTGTCAGATCTGCTGCTCCATTTAGCTCTTTGTCATTCTTTCCATGATTATTGTGTGCATGATATGCCCATGAGTTCTACATATGTTTTGTTAAGGGCTTTGTCATCTTTCCAGAGGTGCAACCCATGTATTTTTGTGATGTGTGTGATGACTAGCACAAGCTTGCCAAGTGAGGCACTTGGTAATTCTGATTTCAGGGACTTAGCATTTCCACAAAGTCCTTGATCTGTTTATCTCATGATGCCATATGTTCATGTTGTTTCCTAGTGATATGTGCCTCTTTTGAGGATGATCAGTAAGGATGGTTTGTTAATCTTGTAGTGCTCTATCCATCCATGCCTTTGTTTGCAATTATGGAGCACCCTAGCTTGAGCCAATCGGTCTCTACTTTTGCTACTTCATGAATCAGGGCAAATTGTCTACTTGTTAGCGATTTTGCCGATGATGTTGTAGTTGATCCGTGCATGCTATGCTATTGTTCTTGCCATGTCTAGCTTGCATTTTGTGTATTCTTGATGGGTGTATGCTTATATTATCATGACTTGCTCCGTAGTGAGTGCATCGAGCTCGTAAACATGCCTACTTGATATCTGTTTTCAGCATGCTCCAGTTTTCACTAAGTCTGAGAACTGATTATGTTTTTGCTATGTTCACATGCTTGCAATTGCATTTTCTGATCCCTTTTGGCTCAAGGTCACTAAGGGACTTTTGTTAATCTCTTTGAGTAGCTCCATGCCATGCTTTACTTTGCCATGTTCAGGTCCAGTAGCATGTAGTTTTGTTGCTCCGAAGTGTGCTATCTGATCTGAAATTCCAGACAAGTGTTAATTTCACTAAGTCTGAAATCTGTTTACCATATGCATTTTTGCCATGCTTGTTTGAACCTGTTAATGGATGAATTGGCCGTAGCTCAGTGCTAGACTTTTGTTAAGCATCATGAATGCATCCCTGACATGTATTTTTATGCCATGTTTGGGTGTTGTAGCTTGTTCATCTCATTGCATTTAGATGGCTACTTGCTGTAAATCGCAGACCGGTGTCATATTTGAATCGCTTGCCATTTCCAAACCGTAACTCCGATTCCGGCGTTCTTTATATCGTTTTCAAGCGATTTCATCCCATCTTTCCAGTGGAACACTTGGATTCCCAAGTTGAGGCCAGGTTCATGCATTCCTTGTCAAATCTTGCATATGCATCCCGCATCGCATCCCGCTTAGCATATCATCTTTGCATCATATTGTTTGATCCTTGCACGTGGTTGATTGTGTCCTTGTTGCTCGTTTGTCTTGTTTGGGTAGAGCCGGGAGACGAGTTCGCTAACGAGGAGCCCGTTGAGTTTGCTTTCGAGGATCCAGTCAACTCTGACAACTTTGCAGGCAAGATGATCATACCCTCGAAATCACTACTATCTTTGCTTTGCTAGATGCTCGCTCTTTTGCTATGCCAATGCTACGATGCCTACCACTTGCTTTCAAGCCTCCAAAATTGCCATGTCAAACCTCTAACCCACCTTGTCCTAGCAAACCGTTGATTGGCTATGTTACCGCTTTGCTCAGCCCCTCTTATAGCGTTGCTAGTTGCAGGTGAAGATCGGAGGTCGTTCCTTGTTGGAACATTTATTTACTTGTTGGGATATCATTATATTATTTTGTTATCTTAATGCATCTATACACTTGGTAAAGGGAGGAAGGCTCGGCCTCTCGCCTAGTGTTTTGTTCCACTCTTGCCGCCCTAGTTTCCGTCATATCAGTGTTATGTTCCGGATTTTGCGTTCCTTACGCGGTTGGGTTATAACGGGAACCCCTTGATAGTTCGCCTTGATTAAAGCTTTTCCAGCAATGCCCAACCTTGGTTTTACCATTGGCACCTAGCCTCTTTTTCCCTTGGGTTTCCGGAGCCCGAGGGTCATCTTATTTTAAACCCCCCTGGGCCTGTGCTCCTCTGAGTGTTGGTCTGAACTAGAGTCCTGTGCAGCACCCCCTCGAGGAAACTCGAGGTTTGGTTTTAGTTGTATGGAGCGCTCATCTGACTGTGCCCTGAGGAAGAGATATGTGCAGCTCCTATCGGGATTTGTCGGCACATTCGGGTGGTGTTGCTGGTCTTGTTTTAACCTGTCGAAGTGTCTTGAAGAACCGAGGTACCGAGTCTGGTCGGAACGTCTCGGGAGGAGGTCTATTCCTTTGTTGACCGTGAGAGCTTGTCATGGGCTAAGTTGGGACTCCCCTGCAGGGATTTGAACTTTCGAAAGCTGTGCCCGCGGTTATGGGCAGATGGGAATTTGTTAATGTCCGGTTGTAGATAACTTGAACCTTAACTTAATTAAAATGAATCAACTGAGTGTGTCACCGTGATGGCCTCTTCTCGGCGGAGTCCGGGAAGTGGACACGGTGTTGGAGTAATGTTTGCGCAGGTTGCTCTCTAGTTTCTCGCTCGCACTTTTCCTCCTCTTCTCGCTCTCTTTTGCGAACAGGATAGCCACCATATTTGCTAGTAGCTTGCTGCAGCTCCACATATTTTCCTTGCCTTACCTATAAGCTTAAATAGTCTTGACCGCGAGGGTGCGAGATTGCTGAGTCCCTGTGGCTCACAGATTACTATTACACCAGATGCAGGGCCCGATGATTCCACTCCAGGTGACGCGCTTGAGCTCAAGTGGGAGTTCGACGAAGACTCTCATCGATACTATGTTTCCTTTCCTGATGATCAGTAGTGGTGCCCAGTTGGGGGTGATCGGGACCGTGTCGCATGTTGGGTTATCTTTTATTTTGGCGCCGTAGTCGGGCCATGAGTGTTTGGATGATGTAATGTTATTTATGTACTTGATTGACGTGGCGAGTGTAAGCCAACTATGTTATCTCCCCTTTTATTATCTATATTACATGGGATGTTGTGAAGACTGCCTAACTTGCGACATATGCCTTCAATGCGATTATGCCTCTAAGTCGTGCCTCGACATGTGGGAGATATAGTCGCATCGAGGGTGTTACAAGTTGGTAATCAGAGCCTTCCCCGACCTTAGGAGCCCCATTGCTTGATCGTTTTTAGCGGCCGAGTTGTGTCTAGAAAAATGTTTTGAGTCATTTAGGAATTATATATCGGAGAGTTTAGGAATTCTTTTTACTTCCCAGTCTCCTCATCGCTCTGGTAAGGCATCCTGACGTAGAGTTTTGACTCTTCTCTTCTCAAATTTCACTAAAAAAATTTAGGATCACGCGGGTATCTTGGAATCGTTCCGATGGTTTTATGATGAGAACATTGTCTTGGTGCCTCCTGTCAGGGGTTTTGTGGAAGTGTCCCGGGGAGTTGAGCTCTGAGGTGTTGTCGTCATAATTTTATCGTTGCAGTTCTGGAATACCTGAGTTTAGTACGCCGACATCGAAAATCTCTTTTATGCAGTTCGTTGGTGAGATAACCTCGACGCCACCCAGTACTGGGGCGGGAGTTCGGGAGTATCGCCATAACTTGTATAACGGATGCTTTTCGAAGGTTGAGGTAGATGGTTTCCGAAGTTTTTCTCGGTTATGTGTTGAAGGATGGATACAGCTGGATGTAGGATTTGCTAGATTTGGGTGAGATATTATGCTTCCCCTGTATCCCCAACACCTGATTGCATAACCGGAAAGGTTCGGGAGTTTCATAGGTGGGAATTCTAGTAGCTCTAGTTCTTCTTCCACGGATATTGGTTTGAGATTGGGATTTCTTACCGATTATTCGTTCTTGATCCGTACCTTGTTGATTTATTTCTCTACCTAAATTCTAAGTGGCTTCTCAATTTATGGATATGTGACCATTTCAAGAGGAATGCATTCGTTCATTTTGTTCGGATGTGAAGACTATATGTTGCAATTTTCATTCCGTTGGATTCAGCTTCAATATTTGTCTATCAATGTGCTAATGGATGTCAACCTCTTCAGGATGGCTCCTCCAACGCGCACGACTCCGAATCCTGATCCGCCACCACCTCCACCTCCTCCGGAGGCATGGCAAGCTGTGATGGCCGCAACCAATGCAAACACACAGTTGATCATGCAAATTCTCCAAGAGCGCAATCAAGGCAACCAAGGGAACCAAGGCAACAATCAGAATCACTTTGCTACACTCAACCAGTTCCTTGCTAACGGGCCAAAGACTTTCAGCAATTGTGTTGAGGCAACCGATGCTGACGATTGGCTTGTGGATCTGTGCAAGCATTTCGAGTGCAGTAACGTCAGGCCTGAGGACTTTGTCAAGTTCGCTTCCTTCCAACTCAAAGATCAAGCTGCAGAATGGTTCCAGCAGTACAAGGATTCCAGAGGTGGACGTGTTATTACTTGGGATGAATTCCGTCAAGATTTCCGAGCTCATCATATCCCTCAGAGCGTGGTTGAAAGCAAGCGTGAGGAATTCCGCAACCTGAAGCAAGGCTCTTTGTCTGTCTATGACTACAACAAGTTGTTTCAGAAGCTCGCCCGCTTTGCCAAGCAGGACGTCCCTGATGAGAAGAGCATGATATACCAGTTCAGGGGTGGTCTCAGAGAAGAAATTCAGCTAGCTCTTGTTCTCTTTGAGCCCTTGAGGTACGATGAGTTCTACAACATGGCATTGAAGCAAGAGGCTGCTCAGTTGAGGTGTGATGCTTCCAAGAAGCGAGTCAGAGATGTTACTCCTTCTTCCTCTACTCAAGTGGCCAAGCAGCAGAAGTATTGGCTTCCTCCTCCTCCGTTCCGTCAGCCGTATCAGCAGAAGAGCAAAGGTGGCAGTGGATCTTCCCACCCACCCAACCCTGGCTTTCAGAACAAGACTTCGTCTCAAGCTCCAAGATCGAGTGCTCCGTATCACCGTCCGCTTTCAGAGGTCACGTGCAACAAGTGCCAACAGAAGGGTCACTATGCCAACAAGTGTTTCAACCAGAGGCGTCTTCCTCCTCCTCCTCCTGTCAGATCGGCAAGTACAGCTGTGGTCAAGCATAACCCCAAGCATGCCAAGGTCAACTTGATGAATGCAGCTCAGGCAGAGGACTCGTCAGATGTCATCATGGGTAACCTTCCAGTTAACGATATTCCTGCAAAAGTTCTTTTTGACACTGGTGCATCGCATTGTTCCATTTCCAAACCTTTTGCATCAAAGTATGAGTGCGATTATCAGTATCTGCAAAGTTCCTTGCAAATTGTGTCACCGGGCAAGCAGATGACAGCTAACACCTGCGTCCCGGAGGTTACTATCACTTGGGCGACTACAAGTTCCTTTCTTCCCCAACTGTTCTTGGTAACTCGGATATTGATCTTATTCTCGGAATGGATTGGCTTTCTAAGCACAAGGCACATCTTGATTGTGCTGCCAGGCAGATTCAATTGACTCATTCGTCTGAGGATGTAATTGTCTTTGCCGCTCGTGATGATACCATCCGTCTGTTTTCTCTCAATGAGAAGGGTGAACTGGATGCTATCTCGCAAATTCCAGTCGTTTGCGAATATCAAGACGTCTTTCCAGAAGAGCTTCCAGGAATGCCTCCGCACCGGCCAGTTGAATTCGTTATTGATCTTGAGCCTGGCACGGAACCTGTGTGCAAGCGTCCTTACAAGCTCGGACCTGAAGAGTTGAAGGAGCTGAAGAAGCAACTCGATATTCAAGAGAAATGGGTCTCATCCGGCCTAGTTCTTCTCCGTGGGGTTGTGGTGTTCTTTTTGTGAAGAAGAAGGATGGAACGGACCGACTTTGTGTTGATTACCGTCCATTGAACAAGAAGACCATCAAGAACAAATACCCACTTCCCAACATCAATGAGCTGTTCGAACAACTCAAAGGTGCCCAAGTATTCTCCAAGCTTGATCTCCGTATGGGTTATCATCAGATTCGAATCCGTGAGCAAGATATTCCCAAGACGGCTTTCAGGACAAGCTATGGTTCATATGAATACACTGTCATGTCTTTTGGCCTCGTCAACGCTCCTCCGACGTTCTCTCGCATGATGAACTTCATCTTCAACGCCTACACCAATGACTTCGTTTTGGTCTATCTCGACGACATTCTGGTTTTCTCGAAGAACAAGGAAGATCATGCCAAGCACTTGCGTTTGGTACTCGATAAGCTCAGGGAACATCAGTTCTACGCCAAGTTCTCCAAGTGCGAATTTTGGCTCGATGAGATTCTTTATCTTGGTCATATCATCTCTGCCAAGGGCATTGCGGTGAATCTTGAGAAGGTGTCTGCAATTATGAATTGGGAACTTCCTCAGAACGTGAAGCAACTCCGTAGCTTCCTCGGTCTCGCAAGCTACTGTCGAAGATTCATTGAAAACTTTTCTAAGATCGCGAAGCCTCTCTCAAATCTTCTCCAGAAGCACGTCAAGTACGTTTGGTCTCCGGAGTGTGACATTGCTTTCAACACTTTGAAAGAGAAATTGATCACTGCTCCAGTTCTGACTCCGCCTGATGAATCCAAGCCGTACGAGGTCTTTTGTGATGCCTCTCTCCAAGGTCTTGGCGCAGTATTGATGCAAGAGAAGAAAGTTGTTGCTTATACCTCTCGCCAGTGGAAGCCTAATGAGAAGAACTACCCCACTCATGATCTCGAGTTGGCGGCAGTTGTGCATGCTCTTTTGACTTGGAGACATCTCTTATTGGGAAGAAAAGTGGACATTTTCACTGATCACAAGAGTCTCAAGTACATCTTCACTCAGCCTAATCTCAACCTCAGGCAAACTCGATGGGTCGAAATGATTCAAGAGTATAATCCGAGTATCGAGTATACTCCAGGCAAGGCCAATGTGATTGCTGACGCATTGAGCAGAAAGGCTTATTGCAACAGTCTGATTCTCAAGCCTTATCAACCCGAGCTTTGTGAAGCTTTCCGCAAACTTAATCTGCAAGTTGTTCCTCAAGGTTTCCTCGCCAACCTTCAAGTCTCTCCTACCTTGGAAGACCAGATTCGCCAAGCCCAGCTTCTTGATGCTATGGTGAAAAAGGTGAAGATTGGGATTGCCAAGAGTCAACCCAAGTACAAGTGCTACCGCCTTGATGACAAGGACACTCTCTTCTTCGAGGATCGTATTGTTGTACCCAAAGGTGACCTCCGTAAAGTGATCATGAACGAGGCTCACAATTCTCTCCTCTCCATCCACCCTGGGAGCACGAAGATGTATCAGGACCTCAAGCAGGCTTATTGGTGGACTCGAATGAAGCGCGAGATTGCTCAATTCGTGAATGAATGTGATGTCTGCAGAAGAGTGAAGGCAGAACACCAAAGGCCAGCTGGTCTCCTCCAACCTCTTGCCATTCCAGAATGGAAGTTTGACCACATTGAGATGGACTTCGTGACTGGGTTTCCAAAGTCCAAGCGTGGCAATGATGCTATATTCGTTGTCATCGACAAACTCACCAAAGTGGCTCACTTTCTGCCTATCAAAGAGTCGATCACTGCAGCTCAATTGGCGGAACTCTATACCTCTCGAATTGTCTCTCTGCACGGTATTCCACAAGTGATCTCTTCAGACCGTGGCAGCATCTTTACCTCCAAGTTTTGGGATTCTTTTCAGAAGGCCATGGGCACCAACATCCGCTTCAGCACAGCTTTCCATCCTCAAACTAGCGGTCAAGTCGAGCGTGTCAACCAGATTCTTGAAGATATGCTCAGGGCTTGTGTGATCTCTTCCGGCATGAAGTGGGAGGATTGTCTTCCTTATGCTGAATTCTCCTACAACAACAGTTTTCAAGCAAGTTCGGGCAAGGCCCCATTTGAAATTCTGTATGGCAGGAAGTGTCGTACCCCTCTCAACTGGTCTGAAACCGGTGAACGTCAGCTTTTGGGTAATGACTTAATCACAGAGGCAGAGGAAATGTGCAAAGTCATTCGAGATAACCTCAAAGCAGCCCAATCCCGCCAGAAGAGCTACTATGATAGTAAGCATCGTGATTTGGCTTTCGAGATCGGAGATCATGTTTACCTCCGCGTCTCTCCTATGAAAGGTACTCGTCGCTTCGGTATCAAAGGGAAGCTTGCCCCCAGATACGTGGGACCTTTCAAGATTGTCAGCAAGAGAGGCGATCTCGCCTATCAACTCGAGCTTCCTTCAAACTTTGCAAATGTTCATGATGTGTTCCATGTCTCTCAGCTTCGAAAGTGCTTCAAGACTCCTGACCGCACCGTAAAATTCGAGGACATTGAGCTCCAAGATGATCTATCCTATCGTGAGCACCCAGTTGCTATTCTTGAAGAGACTGAACGCAAGACTCGCAACAAGTCAATCAAATTCCTCAAAGTCAAGTGGTCACACCATTCCGACCGTGAAGCTACCTGGGAACGCGAGGATCACCTCCGTTCTGAGTACCCGGCGTTCTTTCAGTCCTAGATCTCGGGACGAGATCCTTTCGTAGTGGTGGAGTGTTGTAACACCCCGGATGTAACTTTCCCAATTTGTACTCCAACTCTTGCCGTTTCCGGCGTTAAGTTATTTTATTTTCTCGGGTTCGGGTTTTGTCTCCGTGTGTTGTTGTCGTTGTCATGCATCTCATATCATGTCATCATGTGCATTGCATTTGCATACGTGTTCATCTCATGCATTCGAGCATTTTCCCCGTTGTCCGTTTTGCATTCCGGCGCTTCGTTCTCCTCCGGTGGTCATTTCTAGCTTTCTTTCGTGTGTGGGGATTAAACATTTCCGGATTGGACCGAGACTTGCCAAGCGGCCTTGGTTTACTACCGGTAGACCGCCTGTCAAGTTTCGTACCATTTGGACTTCGTTTGATACTCCAACGGTTAACCGAGGGACCGAAAAGGCCTCGTGTGTGTTGCAGCCCAACACCCCTCCAATTTGGCCCAAAACCCACCAAACCTCTCCATCATCTAGAGCGTTCGATCACGATCGCGTGGCCGAAAACCGCACCTCATTTGGACTCTCCTAGCTCCCTCTACCTCTATTTAAAGTCCCCTCCCGAAATTCGCGGATCTCCTCTCTCCCAAACCCTAAAAATCCCCTCGCGCCGCCGGACACGTCCGTCCTGGACGGACAAAGTCGCCGGCCGCGTCGCGCCACCAGGGCACGCCACGTGGCAGGTCGCCTCCACCACCGCCCGCGGCCCCCGGGCCCGAGGAGAGCCCGCGTGGCCCGGGTCTCCTCCGCGCCGCCGACCCTTCTCCTTCCTCCCGCGCCGCTCGCCGGCTCCCGCCGCACCGCACCGGCGCCGCGCCTCCGCATCTCCGCCGCCTCGCCATCACCGCCCGGAGCCGCCGCGCCCCTCGACGCCGGCTCGCCGCCCCGGCCACCGTCGCCTCGGCGCCCGTCCTCGCCGCTGCCGCCCCGGGAGAAGTCCGGCGTCCTCGCCGACGAACTCCGGCGAAACCCCGACGGTCCTCGGTTTCCGCGCTTCGGATCTGAGATCTGTTTTTTTAGGGTTGACTTTTCTCAGAAAACCCTAGCTCATATGCCCTTACTCATCGCATCGTAACTTTGCATCCATAGCTCCGTTTTAGGCATATAGCATATCAAAATGTTCATGTCAGAGAGTACATCATTTCATTCCATTGCATCATTTTCATTTGAGTTCATCTTGATGCCCGAAATGCTGTTAGAAGAGTGCTACTTGAGATAATTGTCAGATCTGCTGCTCCATTTAGCTATTTGTCATTTTTGCCATGATTATTGTGTGCATGATATGCCCATGAGTTCTACATATGTTTTGTTAAGGGCTTTGTCATCTTTCCAGAGGTGCAACCCATGTATTTTTGTGATGTGTGTGCTGACTAGCACAAGCTTGCCAAGTGAGGCACTTGGTAATTCTGATTTCAGGGACTTAGCATTTCCACAAAGTCCTTGATCTGTTTATCTCATGATGCCATATGTTCATGTTGTTTCCTAGTGATCCGTGCCTCTTTTGAGGATGATCAGTAAGGATGGTTTGTTAATCTTCTAGTTCTCTATCCATCCATGTCCTTTGTTTGCAATTATGGAGCACCCTAGCTTGAGTCAATCGAGCTCTACTTTTACTACTTTATGAATCTGGGCAGATTGTCTACTTGTTATCGATTTTGCCGATGATGTTGTAGTTGACCCGTGCATGCTATGCTATTGTTCTTTCCTTGTCTAGCTTGCATTTTGTGTATTCTTGATGGGTGTAAGCTTAGATTATCATGACTTGCTCCGTAGTGAGTGCATCGAGCTCGTAAACATGCCTACTTGATATCTGTTTTCAGCATGCTCCAGTTTTCACTAAGTCTGAGAACTGATTATGTTTTTGCTATGTTCACATGCTTGCAATTGTATTTTCTGATCCCTTTTGGCTCAAGGTCACTAAGGGACTTTTGTTAAGCTCTTTGAGTAGCTCCATGCCATGCTTTACTTTGCCATGTTCAGGTCCTGTAGCATGTAGTTTTGTTGCTCCGAAGAGTGCTACCTGATCTGAAATTCCAGACAAGTGTTAATTTCACTAAGTTTGAAATCTGTTTACCATATGCATTTTTGCCATGCTTGTTTGAACCTGTTAATGGACGAATTGGCCGTAGCTCAGTGCTAGACTTTTGTTAAGCATCATGAATGCATCCCTGCCATGTATTTTTATGCCATGTTTGGGTGTTGTAGCATGTTCATCTCATTGCATTTAGATGGCTACTTGCTGTAAATCGCAGACCGGTGTCATATTTGAATCGCTTGCCATTTCCAAACCGTAACTCCGATTCCGGTGTTCTTTATATCGTTTTCAAGCGATTTCATACCATCTTTCCAGTGGAACACTTGGATTCCCAAGTTGAGGCCAGGTTCATGCATTCCTTGTCAAATCTTGCATATGCATCCCGCATCGCATCCCGCATAGCATATCATCTTTGCATCATATTGTTTGATCCTTGCACGTGGTTGATTGTGTCCTTGTTGCTTGTTTGTCTTGTTTGGGTAGAGCCGGGAGACGAGTTCGCTAACGAGGAGCCTGTTGAGTTTGCTTTCGAGGATCCAGTCAACTCTGACAACTTTGCAGGCAAGATGATCATACCCTCGAAATCACTACTATCTTTGCTATGCTAGATTGCTCGCTCTTTTGCTATGCCAATGCTACGATGCCTACCACTTGCTTTCAAGCCTCCCAAATTGCCATGTCAAACCTCTAACCCACCTTGTCCTAGCAAACCGTTGATTGGCTATGTTACCGCTTTGCTCAGCCCCTCTTATAGCGTTGCTAGTTGCAGGTGAAGATTGGAGGCCGTTCCTTGTTGGAACATTTATTTACTTGTTGGGATATCATTATATTATCTTGTTATCTTAATGCATCTATACACTTGGTAAAGGGTGGAAGGCTCGGCCTCTCGCCTAGTGTTTTGTTCCACTCTTGCCGCCCTAGTTTCCGTCATATCGGTGTTATGTTCCCGGATTTTGCGTTCCTTACGCTGTTGGGTTATAATGGGAACCCCTTGATAGTTCGCCTTGATTAAAGCTTTTCCAGCAATGCCCAACCTTGGTCTTACCATTTGCCACCTAGCCTCTTTTTCCCTTGGGTTTTCGGAGCCCGAGGGTCATCTTATTTTAAACCCCCCCGGGCCAGTGCTCCTCTGAGTGTTGGTCCGAACTAGAGTCCTGTGCAGCGCCCCCTCGAGGAAACTCGAGGTTTTGTTTTAGTTGTATGGAGCGCTCATCTAAGTGTGCCCTGAGAAAGAGATATGTGCAGCTCCTATCGGGATTTGTCGGCACATTCGGGCGGTGTTGCTGGTCTTGTTTTAACCTGTCGAAGTGTCTTGAAGAACCGAGGTACGGAGTCTGATCAGAACGTCTCGGGAGGAGGTCTATTCCTTCGTTGACCATGAGAGCTTGTCATGGGCTAAGTTGGGACTCCCCTGTAGGGATTTGAACTTTTGAACGCCGTGCCCGCGGTTATGGGCAGATGGGAATTTGTTAATGTCCAGTTGTAGATAACTTGAACCTTAACTTAATTAAAATGAATCAACTGAGTGTGTTACCGTGATGGCCTCTTCTCGGCGGAGTCCGGGAAGTGGACACGGTATTGGAGTAATGTTTGCGCAGGTTGCTCTCTAGTTTCTCGCTCGCGCTTTGTCTCCTCTTCTCGCTCTCTTTTGCGAACAGGATAGCCACCATATTTGCTAGTCGCTTGCTACAGATCCACATATTTACCTTGCCTTACCTATAAGCTTAAATAGTCTTGATCCCGAGGGTGCGAGATTGCTGAGTCCCTGTGGCTCACAGATTACTATTACACAAGATGCAGGGCCCGATGATTCCGCTCCAGGTGACGCGCTTGAGCTCAAGTGGGAGTTCGATGAAGACTCTCATCGATACTATGTTTCCTTTCCTGATGATCAGTAGTGGTGCCCAGTTGGGGGTGATCGGGACCGTGTCGCATGTTGGGTTATCTTTTATTTTGGCGTCATAGTCGGGCCATGAGTGTTTGGATGATGTAATGTTATTTATGTACTTGATTGACATGGCGAGTGTAAGCCAACTATGTTATCTCCCCTTTTATTATCTATATTACATGGGATGTTGTGAAGACTGCCTAACTTGCGATATATGCCTTCAATGCGATTATGCCTCTAAGTCGTGCCTCGACACGTGGGAGATATAGTCGCATCGAGGGTGTTACAAGTTGGTAATCAGAGCCTTCCCCGACCTTAGGAGCCCCATTGCTTGATCGTTTTTAGCGGCCGAGTTGTGTCTAGAAAAATGTTTTGAGTCATTTAGGAATTATATATCGGAGAGTTTAGGAATTCTTTTTACTTCCCAGTCTCCTCATCGCTCTGGTAAGGCATCTTGACGTAGAGTTTTGACTCTTCTCTTCTCAAATTTCACTAAAAAAATTTAGGATCACGCGGGTATCTTGGAATCGTTCCGATGGTTTTATGATGAGAACATTGTCTTGGTGCCTCCTGTCAGGGGTTTTGTGGAAGTGTCCCGGGGAGTTGAGCTCTGAGGTGTTGTCGTCATAATTTTATCGTTGCAGTTCTGGAATACCTGAGTTTAGTACGCCGACATCGAAAATCTCTTTTATGCAGTTCGTTGGTGAGATAACCTCGACGCCACCCAGTACTGGGGCGGGAGTTCGGGAGTATCGCCATAACTTGTATAACGGATGCTTTTCGAAGGTTGAGGTAGATGGTTTCCGAAGTTTTTCTCGGTTATGTGTTGAAGGATGGATACAGCTGGATGTAGGATTTGCTAGATTTGGGTGAGATATTATGCTTCCCCTGTATCCCCAACACCTGATTGCATAACCGGAAAGGTTCGGGAGTTTCATAGGTGGGAATTCTAGTAGCTCTAGTTCTTCTTCCACGGATATTGGTTTGAGATTGGGATTTCTTACCGATTATTCGTTCTTGATCCGTACCTTGTTGATTTATTTCTCTACCTAAATTCTAAGTGGCTTCTCAATTTATGGATATGTGACCATTTCAAGAGGAATGCATTCGTTCATTTTGTTCGTATGTGAAGACTATATGTTGCAATTTTCATTCCGTTGGATTCAACTTCAATATTTGTCTATCAATGTGCTAATGGGTGTCAACCTCTTCAGGATGGCTCCCCCAACACGCACGACTCCGAATCCTGATCCGCCACCACCTCCACCTCCACCGGAGGCATGGCAAGCTGTGATGGCTGCAACCAATGCAAACACACAGTTGATCATGCAAATTCTCCAAGAGCGCAATCAAGGCAACCAAGGGAACCAAGGCAACAATCAGAATCACTTTGCTACACTCAACCAGTTCCTTGCTAACGGGCCAAAGACTTTCAGCAATTGTGTTGAGGCAACCGATGCTGACGATTGGCTTGTGGATCTGTGCAAGCATTTCAAGTGCAGTAACGTCAGGCCTGAGGACTTTGTTAAGTTCGCTTCCTTCCAACTCAAAGATCAAGCTGCAGAATGGTTCTAGCAGTACAAGGATTCCAGAGGTGGACGTGTTATCACTTGGGATGAATTCCTTCAAGATTTCCGAGCTCATCATAGTCCTCAGAGCGTGGTTGAAAGCAAGCGTGAGGAATTCCGCAACCTGAAGCAAGGCTCTTTGTCTGTCTATGACTACAACAAGTTGTTCCAGAAGCTCGCCCGCTTTGCCAAGCAGGACGTACCTGATGAGAAGAGTATGATATACCAGTTCAGGGGTGGTCTCAGAGAAGAAATTCAGCTAGCTCTTGTCCTCTTTGAGCCCTTGAGGTACGATGAGTTCTACAACATGGCATTGAAGCAAGAGGCCGCTCAGTTGAGGTGTGATGCTTCCAAGAAGCGAGTCAGAGATGTTACTCCTTCTTCCTCTACTCAAGTGGCCAAGCAGCAGAAGTATTGGCTTCCTCCTCCTCCGTTCCATCAGCCGTATCAGCAGAAGAGCAAAGGTGGCAGTGGATCTTCCCACCCACCCAACCCTGGCTTTCAGAACAAGACTTCGTCTCAACCTCCAAGATCGAGTGCTCCGTATCACCATCCGCTTTCAGAGGTCACGTGCAACAAGTGCCAACAGAAGGGTCACTATGCCAACAAGTGTTTCAACCAGAGGCGTCTTCTTCCTCCTCCTCCTGTCAGATCGGCAAGTACAACTGTGGTCAAGCATAACCCCAAGCATGCCAAGGTCAACTTGATGAATGCAGCTCAGGTAGAGGACTCGTCAGATGTCATCATGGGTAACCTTCCAGTTAACGATATTCCTACAAAAGTTTTTTTGACACTGGTGCATCGCATTGTTTCATTTTTGAACCTTTTGCATCAAAGTATGAGTGCGATTATCAGTATCTGCAAAGTTCCTTGCAAATTGTGTCACCGGGTAAGCAGATGACAGCTAACACCTGCGTCCCAGAGGTTACTATCACCTTGGGCGACTACAAGTTCCTTTCTTCCCGAATTGTTCTTGGTAACTTGGATATTTATCTTATTCTCGGAATGGATTGGCTTTCTAAGCACAAGGCACATCTTGATTGTGCTGCCAGGCAGATTCAATTGACTCATTCGTCTGAGGATGTAATTGTCTTTGCCGCTCGGGATAATACCATCCGTCTGTTTTCTCTCAATGAGAAGGGTGAACTCGATGCCATCTCTCAAATTCCAATCGTTTGCGAATATCAAGACGTCTTTCAAAAAGAGCTTCCAGGAATGCCTCCGCACCGGCCAGTTGAATTCGTCAGTGATCTTGAACCCGGCACGGAACCTATGTGCAAGCCTCCTTACAAGCTCGGACCTGAAGAGTTGAAGGAGTTGAAGAAGCAACTCGATATTCAAGAGAGAATGGGTCTCATCCGGCCTAGTTCTTCTCTGTGGGGTTGTGGTGTTCTTTTTGTGAAGAAGAAGGATGGAACGGACCGACTTTGTGTTGATTACTGTCCATTGAACAAGAAGACCATCAAGAACAAATACCCACTTCCCAACATCAATGAGCTGTTCGAACAACTTAAAGGTGCCCAAGTATTCTCCAAGCTTGATCTCCGTATGGGCTATCACCAGATTCGAATCCGTGAACAAGATATTCCCAAGATGGCTTTCAGGACAAGCTATGGTTCATACGAATACACTGTCATGTCTTTTGGCCTCGTCAACGCTCCTCCGACGTTCTCTCGCATGATGAACTTCATCTTCAACGCCTACACCAATGACTTCGTTTTGGTCTATCTTGACGACATTCTGGTTTTCTCGAAGAACAAGGAAGATCATGCCAAGCACTTGCGTTTGGTACTCGATAAGCTCAGGGAACATCAGTTCTACGCCAAGTTCTCCAAGTGCGAATTTTGGCTCGATGAGGTTCTTTATCTTGGTCATATCATCTCTGCCAAGGGCATTGCGGTGAATCCTGAGAAGGTGTCTGCAATTGTGAATTGGGAACCACCTCAGAACGTGAAGCAACTCCGTAGCTTCCTCTGTCTCGCAAGCTATTGCCGAAGATTCGTTGAAAACTTTTCTAAGATCGTGAAGCCTCTCTCTAATCTTCTTCAGAAGCACGTCAAGTATGTTTGGTCTCCGGAGTATGACATTGCTTTCAACACTTTGAAAGAGAAATTGATCACTGCTCCAGTTCTCACTCCGCCTGATGAATCCAAGCCGTACAAGGTCTTTTGTGATGCCTCTCTCCAAGGTCTTGGCGCAGTATTGATGCAAGAGAAGAAACTTGTTGCTTATACCTCTCGCCAGTTGAATCCTAATGAGAAGAACTACCCCACTCATGATCTCGAGTTGGCGGTAGTTGTGCATGCTCTTTTGACTTGGAGACATCTCTTATTGGGAAGAAAAGTGGACATCTTCACTGACCACAAGAGTCTCAAGTACATCTTCACTCAGCCTAATCTCAACCTCAGGCAAACTCGATGGGTCAAAATGATTCAAGAGTATAATCCGAGTATCGAGTATACTCCAGGCAAGGCCAATGTGATTGCTGACGCATTGAGTAGGAAAGCTTACTGCAACAGCCTGATTCTCAAGCCTTATCAACCCGAGCTTTGTGAAGCTTTCCGCAAACTTAATCTGCAAGTTGTTCCTCAAGGTTTCCTCGCCAACCTTCAAGTCTCTCCTACCTTGGAAGACCAGATTCGCCAAGCCCGGCTTCTTGATGCTATGGTGAAAAAGGTGAAGATTGGGATTGCCAAGAGTCAACCCAAGTACAAGTGCTACCGCCTTGATGACAAAGACACTCTCTTCTTCGAGGATCGTATTGTTATACCCAAAGGTGACCTCCGTAAAGTGATCATGAACGAGGCTCACAATTCTCTCCTCTCCATCCACCCTGGGAGCACGAAGATGTATCAGGACCTCAAGCAGGCTTATTGGTGGACTCGAATGAAGTGCGAGATTGCTCAGTTCATGAATGAGTGTGATGTCTGCAGAAGAGTGAAGGCAGAACACCAAAGGCCAGCTGGTCTCCTCCAACCTCTTGCCATTCCAGAATGGAAGTTTGACCACATTGAGATGGACTTCGTGACTGGGTTTCCAAAGTCCAAGCGTGGCAATGATGCTATATTCGTTTTCATCGACAAACTCACCAAAGTGGCTCACTTTTTGCCTATCAAAGAGTTGATCACTGCAACTCAATTGGCGGAACTCTATACCTCTCGAATTGTCTCTCTGCATGGTATTCCCCAAGTGATCTCTTCAGACCGTGGCAGCATCTTTACCTCAAAGTTTTGGGATTCTTTTCAGAAGGCCATGGGCACCAACATCCGCTTCAGCATAGCTTTCCATCCTCAAACTAGCGGTCAAGTCAAGCGTGTCAACCAGATTCTTGAAGATATGCTCAGGGCTTGTGTGATCTCCTTCGGCATGAAGTGGGACGATTGTCTTCCTTATGCTGAATTCTCCTACAACAACAGTTTTCAAGCAAGTTCGGGCAAGGCCCCATTTGAAATTCTGTATGGCAGGAAGTGTCGTACCCCTCTCAACTGATCTGAAACCGGTGAACGCCAGCTTTTGGGTAATGACTTAATCACAGAGGCAGAGGAAATGTGCAAAGTCATTCGTGATAACCTCAAAGCAGCCCAATCCCACCAGAAGAGCTACTATGACAGTAAGCACCGTCATTCGGCTTTCGAGATCGGAGATCATGTTTACCTCCGCGTCTCTCCTATGAAAGGTACTCGTTGCTTTGGTATCAAAGGCAAGCTTGCCCCCAGATACGTGCGACCTTTCAAGATTGTCAGCAAGAGAGGCGATCTCGCCTATCAACTCGAGATTCCTTCAAACTTTGCAATTGTTCATGACGTGTTCCATGTCTCTCAGCTTTGAAAGTGCTTCAAGACTCCTAACCGCACCGTAAACTTTGAGGACATTGAGCTCCAAGAAGATATCTCCTACCGTGAGCACCCAGTTGCCATTCTTGAAGAGACTGAACATAAGACTCGCAATAAGTCAATCAAATTTCTCAAAGTCAAGTGGTCACACCATTCCGACCGTGAAGCTACCTGGGAACGCGAGGATCACCTTCGTTCTGAATACCCGGCGTTCTTTCAGTCCTAGATCTCGGGACGAGATCCTTTCGTAGTGGTGGAGTGTTGTAACACCCGGATGTAACTTTCCCAATTTGTACTCCAACTCTTGCCATTTCCGGCGTTAAGTTATTTTATTTTCTCGGGTTCGGGTTTTTGTCTCCGTGTGTTGTGGTCGTTGTCATGCATCTCATATCATGTCATCATGTGCATTGCATTTGCATACATGTTCATCTCATGCATTCGAGCATTTTCCCTGTTGTCCGTTTTGCATTTCGGCGCTTCGTTCTCCTCCGGTGGCTATTTCTAGCTTTCTTTCGTGTGTGGGGATTAAACATTTCCGGATTGGACCAAGACTTGCCAAGCGGCCTTGGTTTACTACCGGTAGACCGTCTGTCAAGTTTCGTACCATTTGGACTTCGTTTGATACTCCAACGGTCAACCGAGGGACCGAAAAGGCCTCGTGTTTGTTGCAGCCCAACACCCCTCCAATTTGGCCCAAAACCCACCAAAACCTTCTCCGTCATCTAGAGCGTTCGATCACGATCGCGTGGCCGAAAACTGCACCTCATTTGGACTCTCCTAGCTCCCTCTACCTCTATTTAAAGTCCCCTCCCGAAATTCGCGGATCTCCTCTCTCCCAAACCCTAAAAATCCCCTCGCGCCGCCGCCGGACACGTCTGCCCTGGACGGACAAAGTCGCCGCCGCCGTCCGCGCCAACCAGGGCACGCCACGTGGCAGGTCGCCTCCACCACCGCCCACGGCCCGCCGGGCCCGAGGAGAGCCCCCGCGGCCGGGTCTCCTCCGCCGCCGCCCGACCCTTCTCCTTCCTCCCGCGCCGCTCGCCGGCTCCCCGCCGCCACCGCGCCGGCGCCGCGCCTCCGCAGCTCCGCCGCCTCGCCATCACCGCCCGGAGCCGCCGCGCCACCTCGACGCCGGCTTGCCGCCCCGGCCACCGTCACCTCGGCGCCCGTCCTCACCGCTGCCGCCGCGGGAGAAGTCCGACGTCCTCGCCGATGAACTCCGGCGAAACCCCGGCGGTCCTCGGTTTCCGCGCTTCGGATCTGAGATCTGTTTTTTTAGGGTTGACTTTTCTCGGAAAACCCTAGCTCATATGCCCTTACTCATCGCATCGTAACTTTGCATCCGTAGCTCTGTTTTAGGCATATAGCATATCAAAATGTTCATCTCAGAGAGTACATCATTTCATTCCATTGCATCATTTTCATTTGAGTTCATATTGATGCCCGAAATGCTATTAGAAGTGTGCTACTTGAGATAATTGTCAGATCTGCTGCTCCATTTAGCTATTTGTCATTTTTGCCATGATTATTGTGTGCATGATATGCCCATGAGTTCTACATATGTTTTGTTAAGGGCTTTGTCATCTTTCCAGAGGTGCAACCCATGTATTTTTGTGATGTGTGTGCTGACTAGCACAAGCTTGCCAAGTGAGGCACTTGGTAATTCTGATTTCAGGGACTTAGCATTTTCACTAAGTCCTTGATCTGGTTATCTCATGATGCCATATGTTCATGTTGTTTCCTAGTGATTCATGCCTCTTTTGAGGATGATCAGTAAGGATGGTTTGTTAATCTTGTAGTGCTCTATCCATCCATGCCTTTGTTTGCAATTATGGAGCACCCTAGCTTGAGCCAATCGAGATCTACTTTTGCTACTTTACGAATCAGGGCAGATTGTCTACTTGTTATCGATTTTGCCGATGATGTTGTAGTTGACCCGTGCATGCTATGCTATTGTTCTTGCCTTGTCTAGCTTGCATTTTGTGTATTCTTGATGGGTGTAAGCTTAGATTATCATGACTTGCTCCGTAGTGAGTGCATCGAGCTCGTAAACATGCCTACTTGATATCTGTTTTCAGCATGCTCCAGTTTTCACCAAGTCTGAGAACTGATTATGTTTTTGCTATGTTCACATGCTTGCAATTGCATTTTCTGATCCCTTTTGGCTCAAGGTCACTAAGGGACTTTTGTTAATCTCTTTGAGTAGCTCCATGCCATGCTTTACTTTGGCATGTTCGGGTCCTGTAGCATGTAGTTTTGTTGCTCCGAAGTGTGCTATCTGATCTGAAATTCCAGACAAGTGTTAATTTCAGTAAGTCTGAAATCTGTTTACCATATGCATTTTTGCCATGCTTGTTTGAACCTGTTAATGGATGAATTGGACGTAGCTCATTGCTAGACTTTTGTTAAGCATCATGAATGCATCCCTGGCATGTATTTTTATGCCATGTTTGGGTGTTGTAGCTTGTTCATCTCATTGCATTTAGATGGCTACTTGCTGTAAATCGCAGACCGGTGTCATATTTGAATCGCTTGCCATTTCCAAACCGTAACTCTGATTCCGGCGTTCTTTATATAGTTTTCAAGCGATTTCATCCCATCTTTCCAGTGGAACACTTGGATTCCCAAGTTGAGGCCATATTCATGCATTCCTTGTCAAATCTTGCATATTCATCCCGCATCGCATCCCGCTTAGCATATTATCTTTGCATCATATTGTTTGATCCTTGCACGTGGTTGATTGTGTCCTTGTTGCACGTGATTTTGCGTTCCTTACATGGTTGGGTTATAATGGGAACCCCTTAATAGTTCGCCATGATTAAAGCTTTTCCAGCAATGCGCAACCTTGGTTTTACCATTTGCCACCTAGCCTCTTTTTCCCTTGGGTTTCCAGAGCCCGAGGGTCATCTTATTTTAACCCCCCCCCCCCCGGGGCTAGTGCTCCTCTGAGTGTTGGTCCGAACTAGAGTCTTGTGCAGCGCCCCCTCGGGGAAACTCGAGGTTTGGTTTTAGTTGTATGGAGCGCTCATCTGAGTGTGCCCTGAGAAAGAGATATGTGCAGCTCCTAACGGGATTTGTCGGCACATTCGGGTGGTGTTGCTGGTCTTGTTTTAACCTGTCGAAGTGTCTTGAAGAACCGAGGTACCGAGTCTGATCGGAACGTCTCGGGAGGAGGTCTATTCCTTCGTTGACCGTGAGAGCTTGTCATGGGCTAAGTTGGGACTCCCCTGCAGGGATTTGAACTTTCGAAAGCTGTGCCCGCGGTTATGGGCAGATGGGAATTTGTTAATGCCCAGTTGTAGATAACTTGAACCTTAACTTAATTAAAATGAAGCAACTGAGTGTGTTACCGTGATGGCCTCTTCTCGGCAGAGTCCTGGAAGTGGACACGGTGTTGGAGTAATGTTTGCGCAGGTTGCTCTCTAGTTTCTCGCTCGCGCTTTGCCTCCTCTTCTCGCTCTCTTTTGCGAACAGGATAGCCACCATATTTGCTAGTCGCTTGCTGCAGCTCCACATATTTACCTTGCCTTACCTATAAGCTTAAATAGTCTTGATCCCGAGGGTGCGAGATTGCTGAGTCCCTGCGGCTCACAGATTACTATTACACCAGATGCAGGGCCCGATGATTCCGCTCCAGGTGACGCACTTGAGCTCAAGTGGGAGTTCGACGAAGACTCTCATCGATACTATGTTTCCTTTCCTGATGATCAGTAGTGGTGCCCAGTTGGGGGTGATCGGGACCGTGTCGCATGTTGGGTTATCTTTTATTTTGGCGCCGTAGTCGGGCCATGAGTGTTTGGATGATGTAATGTTATTTATGTACTTGATTGACGTGGCGAGTGTAAGCCAACTATGTTATCTCCCCTTTTATTATCTATATTACATGGGATGTTGTGAAGACTGCCTAACTTGCGACATATGCCTTCAATGCGATTATGCCTCTAAGTCATGCCTCGACACGTGGGAGATATAGTCGCATCGAGGGTGTTACACTCATGTCCCAAAACAATCATCAAGCATCAAAGTTCTCATAGTATTCAACGCACTTTATATCGATGTTTTTATTATACCCATCTTGGATGCCCATCATATTAGGACTAGTTTTATAGCCAAAGAAAATTACCATGTTGTTCTAAAAGACTCTCAAAATAATATAAGTGAAGCATGAGAGATCAATAATTTCTATAAAATAAAACCACCATTGTGCTCTAAAAAGATATAAGTGAAGCACTAGAGCAAAATTATCTAGCTCAAAAGATATAAGTGACGCAAATAGAGTATTCTAAAAAATTCCGATTCATGCGTGTCTCTCACAAAAGGTGTGTACAGCAAGGATGATTGTGGTAAACTAAAAAGAAAAGACTCAAATCATAGAAGATGCTCCAAGCAAAACACATATCAAGTGGTGAATAAAAATATAGCCTCAGGTAAAGTTACCGATAAACGAAGATGAAAGAGGGGATGCCTTATGGGGCATCCCCAAGCTTAGGCTTTTGGTTGTCCTTGATTTTGACCTTGGGGTGCCATGGGCATCCCCAAGCTTAGTCTCTTGCCACTCCTTATTCCAAAATCCATCAAATCTTTACCCAAAAACTTCAAAACTTCAACAGAAAATCTCATGAGCTCCGTTAGTATAAGAAATAAATCACCACTTTAAGGTACTGTAATGAAATCATTCTTTATTTATATTGGTATTAGACCTACTGTATTCCAACTTCTCTATGGTTCATACCCCCCGATACTACTCATAGATTCATCAAAATAAGCAAACAACACGCGAAAAACAGAATCTTTCAAAAATAGAACAGTCTGTAGCAATCTGGAGGTTTCGAATACTTCTGTAACTTAAAAATTCTAAAAACTTAGGATGACCAGGATAAAAAGTATATTGATCTACTGTAGTTTCAATTGGTATTTTATCGCTCTCTGCTAAAAAATGATAATTATTTTCATGAGTACATACTTTCTGTTTTTATCAGCAAGATCAAACAACAATCACCCAAGAGGATCCTAAAGGCCTTACTTGGCACAAACACTAAATTAAACATAAAAAAATCATAACAGAAGCTAGATAAATTATTTATTACTAAACAGGAACAAAAAACAAAGAACAAAAATAAAAGTGGGTTGCCTCCCAACAAGCGCAATCGTTTAACGCCCCTAGCTAGGCATAAAAACAAGAATAGATCTAGGTATTGTCATCTTTGGTATGCGGTCCATAAGTGGCTCTCATTATAGAATCATAAGGCAATTCAATTTTCTTTCTAGGGAAGTGTGTAGGATCGAAAGTATGTCTAGAGGGGGGTGATTATACTACTTAACCAAATAAAAATCTAGCCTTTTCCCAATTTTAAGTCTTGGAAGATTTTAGCAACTTAGCACAAACAAGTAATCAACCTACACATGCAATTCTAAGAGTATAGCAGCGGAATGTAAAACAATTGCATATGAGGGTAAAGGGAGGAATTTGGAGGGAGCAAACGCAGTGTAGACACGGAGATTTTTGGCGTGGTTCCGATAGGTGGTGCTATCATACATCCACGTTGATGGAGACTTCAACCCACGAAGGGTAATGGTTGCGCGAGTCCACGGAGGGCTCCACCCACGAAGGTGAAGGAAATATGCCCTAGAGGCAATAATAAGGTTATTATTTATTTCCTTATATCATGATAAAAGTTTATTATTCATGCTAGAATTGTATTAACCGGAAACATAATACATGTGTGAATACAAAGACAAACAGAGTGTCACTAGTATGCCTCTACTTGACTAGCTCGTTAATCAAAGATGGTTATGTTTCCTAACCATGGACAAAGAGTTGTTATTTGATTAACGAGATCACATCATTAGTTGAATGATCTGATTGACATGACCCATTCCATTAGCTTAGCACCCGATCGTTTAGTATGTTGCTATTGCTTTCTTCATGACTTATACATGTTCCTATGACTATGAGATTATGCAACTCCCGTTTGCCAGAGGAACACTTTGTGTGCTACCGAATGTCACAACGTAACTGGGTGATTATAAAGGAACTCTACAGGTGTCTCCAAAGGTACATGTTGGGTTGGCGTATTTCGAGATTAGGATTTGTCACTCCGATTGTCAGAGAGGTATCTCTGGGCCCTCTCGGTAATGCACATCACTTAATCCTTGCAAGCATTGCAACTAATGAGTTAGTTGCGGGATGATGTATTACAGAACGAGTAAAGAGACTTGCCGATAACGAGATTGAACTAGGTATGGGATACCGACGATCGAATCTCGGGCAAGTAACATACCGATGACAAAGGGAACAACGTATGTTGTTATGCGGTCTGACCGATAAAAGATCTTCGTAGAATATGTAGGAGCCAATATGAGCATCCAGGTTCCGCTATTGGTTATTGACCGAAGACGTGTCTCGGTCATGTCTACATTGTTCTCGAACCCGTAGGGTCCGCACGCTTAAGGTTACAATGACAGTTATATTATGAGTTTATGCATTTTGATGTACCGAAGGTTGTTCGGAGTCCCGGATGTGATCACAGACATGACGAGGAGTCTCGAAATGGTCGAGACATAAAGATTGATATATTGGAATCCTATGTTTGGATATTGGAAGTGTTCCGGGTGAAATCGGGATTTTACCGGAGTACCGGGAGGTTGCCGGAACCCCCCGGGAGGTATATGGGCCTTAGTGGGCCTTAGTGGAAGAGAGGAGAGGTGGCCAGAGATGGGCCGCGCGCCCCTCCCCCCCTTGGTCCGAATTGGACAAGGAGAGAGGGCCGGCCCCCCTTCCTCCTCTCTCTCTCTCCTCTTCCCCCTCCCCCTCCACGAATCCTATTCCAACTAGGAAAGGGGGGAGTCCTACTCCCAGAGGGAGTAGGACTCCTCCTGGCGCGCCTCTCCTGGCCGGCCGGCCCCCCTCCCTTGAACCTTTATATATGGAGGCAGGGGCACCCCTAGAGACACAAGTTGATCCACGTGATCATATTCTTAGCCGTGTGCGGTGCCCCCTTCCACCATAATCCTCGATAATATTGTAGCGGTGCTTAGGCAAAGCCCTGCGACGGTAGAACATCAAGATCTTCACCACGCCGTCGTGCTGACGGAACTCTTCCCCGACACTTTGCTGGATCGGAGTCCGGGGATCATCATTGAGCTGAACGTGTGCTAAAACTCGGAGGTGCTGTAGTTTCGGTGCTTGATCGGTCGGGCCGTGAAGACGTACGACTACATCAACCGCGTTGTGCTAACGCTTCCGCTGTCGGTCTAGAAGGGTACGTAGATCACACTCTCCCTCTTGTTGCTATGCATCACCATGATCTTGCGTGTGCGTAGGAAAATTTTGAAATTACTGCGAAACCCAACAGTGGCATCCGAGCCTAGGTTTTATGTGTTGATGTTATATGCACGAGTAGATCACAAGTGAGTTGTGGGCGAAATAAGTCATACTGCTTACCAGCATGTCATACTTTGGTTCGGCAGTATTGTTGGACGAAGCGGCCCGGACCGACATTACGCGTACGCTTACGCGAGACCGGTTCTCCCGACGTGCTTTGCACAAAGGTGGCTAGCGGGTGACAATTTCTCCAACTTTAGTTGAACCGAGTGTGGCTACGCCCGGTCCTTGCGAAGGTTAAAACAGCACCAACTTGACAAACTATCGTTGTGGTTTTGATGCATAGGTAAGATCGGTTCTTGCTTAAGCCCGTAGCAGCCATGTAAAACTTGCAACAACAAAGTAGAGGACGTCTAACTTGTTTTTGCAGGGCATGTTGTGATGTGATATGGTCAAGACCTGATGCTAAATTTTATTGTATGAGATGATCATGTTTTGTAACCGAGTTATCGACAACTGGCAGGAGCCATATGGTTGTCGCTTTATTGTATGCAATGCAATCGCACTGTAATGCTTTACTTTATCACTAAGCGGTAGCGATAGTCGTGGAAGCATAAGATTGGCGAGACGACAACGATGCTACGATGGAGATCAAGGTGTCGCGCCGGTGACGATGGTGATCATGACGGTGCTTCGAAGATGGAGATCACAAGCACAAGATGATGGTGGCCATATCATATCACTTATATTGATTGCATGTGATGTTTATCTTTTATGCATCTTATCTTGCTTTGATTGACGGTAGCATTATAAGATGATCTCTCACTAATTATCAAGAAGTGTTCTCCCTGAGTATGCACCGTTGTGAAAGTTCTTCGTGATGAGACACCATGTGATGATCGGGTGTGATAGGCTCTACGTTCAAATACAACGGGTGCAAAACAGTTGCACACGCAGAATACTCAGGTTATACTTGACAAGCCAAGCATATACAGATATGGCCTCAGAACACGGAGACCGAAAGGTCGAGCGTGAATCATATAGCAGATATGATCAACATAGCGATGTTCACCAATGAAACTACTCCATCTCACGTGATGATCGTACATGGTTTAGTTGATTTGGATCACGTAATCACTTAGAGGATTAGAGGGATGTCTATCTAAGTGGGAGTTCTTAAGTAATATGATTAATTGAACTTAAATTTATCATGAACTTAGTCCTGGTAGTATTTTGCAAATTATGTTGTAGATCAATAGCTCGCATTGTTGCTTCCCTGTGTTTATTTTGATATGCTCCTAGAGAAAATTGTGTTGAAAGATGTTAGTAGCAATGATGCGGATTGGATCCGTGATTTGAGGTTTTTCCTCATTGCTGCATAGAAGAATTATGTCCTTGATGCACCGCTAGGTGACGGACCTATTGCAGGAGCAGATGCAGACGTTATGAACGTTTGGCTAGCTCAATATGATGACTAATTGATAGTTTAGTGCACCATGCTTAATGGCTTAGAATCGGGACTTCAAAGACGTTTTGAACGTCATGGACCATATGAGATGTTCCAGGAGTTGAAGTTAATATTTCAAGCAAATACCCGAGTTGAGAGATATGAAGTCTCCAACAAGTTCTATAGCCAAAAGATGGAAGAGAATCGCTCAACTAGTGAGCATGTGCTCAGATTGTCTGAGTACTACAATCGCTTGAATCAAGTGGGAGTTAATCTTCCAGATAAGATAGTGATTGACAGAATTCTCTAGTCACCATCACCAAGTTAGTAGAACTTCGTGATGAACTATAGTATGCAAGGGATGACGAAAACGACTCCCGAGCTTTTCATGATGATGAAATCGATGAAGGTAGAAATCAAGAAAGAGCATCAAGTGTTGATGGTAGACAAGACCACTAGTTTCAATAAAAGGGCAAAGAGAAGAAGGGGAACTTCAAGAAGAACGGCAAGCAAGTTGCTGCTCAAGTGAAGAAGCCCAAGTTTGGTCCTAAGCCTAAGACTAAGTGTTTCTACTGCAAAGGGACTGGTCACTGGAAGCGGAACTACCCCAAGTGATTGGCAGATAAGAAGGATGGCAAAGTGAACATAAGTATATTTGATATACATGTTATTGATGTGTACTTTACTAGTGTTTATAGAAACCCCTCAGTATTTGATACTAGTTCAGTTGCTAAGATTAGTAACTCGAAACGGGAGTTGCAGAATAAACAGAGACTAGTTAAGGGTGAAGTGATGATGTGTGTTGGAAGTGGTTCCAAGATTGATATGATCATCACCGCAGACTCCCTATACTTTCGAGATTAGTGTTGAACCTAAATAAGTGTTATTTGGTGTTTGCGTTGAGCATGAATATGATTTGATCATGTTTATTGCAATACGGTTATTCATTTAAGTTAGAGAACAATTGTTGTTCTGTTTACATGAATAAAACCTTCTATGGTCATACACACCAATGAAAATGGTTTGTTGGATCTCGATTGTAGTGATACACATATTCATAATATTGAAGCCAAAAGATGCAAAGTTAATAATGATAGTGCAACTTATTTGTAGCACTGCCGTTTAGGTCATATTGGTGTAAAGCGCATGAAGAAACTCCATGCTGATGGGATTTTGGAATCACTTGATTATGAATCACTTGATGCTTGCGAACCATGCCTCATGGGCAAGATGACTAAGACTCCATTCTCCGGAGCGAGCAACTGACTTATTGGAAATAATACATACTGATGTATGTGGTCCGATGAGTGTTAAGGCTCATGGCAAGTATCGTTATTTTCTGAACTTCACAGATGATTTGAGCAGATATGGGTATATCTACTTGATTAGACATAAGTCTGAAACATTTGAAAAGTTCAAAGAATTTCAGAGTAAAGTGGAAAATCATCGTGACAAGAAAATAAAGTTTCTACGATCTGATCGCGGAGACAAATATTTGAGTTACGAGTTTGGTCTTCAATTAAAACAATGTGGAATAGTTTCACAAACTCATGCCACATGGAACACCTCGGCATAATGGTGTGTCCGAATGTCATAACCGTACTTTATTGGATATAGTGCAACCTATGATGTTTCTTACCGATTTACCACTATCGTTTTGGGGTTATGCATTAAAGAGAGCTGCATTCACGTTAAAAAGGGCACCATCTAAGTCCGTTGAGACGACACAATCTGAATTGTGGTTTGGCAAGAAACCAAAGTTGTCGTTTCTTAAAGTCTGGGGCAACGATGCTTATGTGAAGAAGTTTCATCCTGATAAGCTCAAACCCAAATCGGAGAAATGTGTCTTCATAGGATACCCAAAGGAGACTGTTGGGTACACCTTCTATCACAGATCCGAAGGCAAGACTTTTGTGGCTAAATTTGGAATCTTTCCAAAGAAGGAGTTTCTCTCGAAAGAAGTGAGTGGAAGGAAAGTAGAAAACTTGATAAGGTAATTGTACCTTCTCCCTTATTGGAAAGTAGTTCATCACAGAAATCTGTTCCTGTGACTACTACATCAATTAGTGAGGAAGCTAATGATGATGGTCATGTAACTTCAGATCAATTTACTACCGAATCTCGTAGGTAAACCAGAGTGAGATCCGCACCAGAGTGGTACGGTAATCCTGTCCTGGAGGTCATGTTACTTGAACATGATGAACTTGTGAACTATGAGGAAGCGATGATGAGCCCAGATTCCGCAAAATGGCTTGAAGCCATGAAATCTGAGATGGGATCCATGTATGAGAACAAAGTATGGACTTTGGTTGACTTGCCCAATGATCGGCAAGCAATTGAGAATAAATGGATCTTCAAGAAGAAGACTGACGCCGACGGTAATATTACTGTCTACAAAGCTCGACTTGTCGCAAAAGGGTTTCGGCAAGTTTAAGGGATTGACTACGATGAGACATTCTCACCCGTAGCGATGCTCAACTCTGTTCGAATCATGTTAGCAATTGCCGTATTTTATGATTATGAAATTTGGCAGATGGATGTCAAAACTGCATTCCTGAATGGATTTCTGGAAGAAGAGTTGTATATGATGCAACTAGAAGGTTTTGTCGATCCAAGGGGAGCTAACAAAGTGTGCAAGCTCCAGCGATCCATTTATGGACTGGTGCAAGCCTCTCGGAGTTGGAATAAACGCTTTGATAGTGTGATCAAAGCATTTGGTTTTATACAGACTTTTGGAGAAGCCTATATTTACAAGAAAGTGAGTGGGAGCTCTATAGCATTTCTGATATTATATGTTGATGACATATTACTGATTGGAAATGATATAGAATTTCTGGATAGCATAAAGCGATACTTGAATAAGAGTGTTTCAATGAAAGACCTTGGTGAAGCTGCTTACATATTAGGCATAAAGATCTATAGAGATAGATCAAGACGTTTAATTGGACTTTCACAAAGCACATACCTTGACAAGATTTTGAATAAGTTCAAAATGGATCAAGCAAAGAAAGGGTTCTTGCCTGTGTTACAAGGTGTGAAATTGAGTAAGACTCAAAACCCGACCACGGCAGAAGATAGAAAGAGAATGGAAGTCATTCCCTATGCCTCAGCCATAGGTCCTATAAAGTATGCCATGTTGTATACCAGATCTATTGTATACCCTACACTGATTTTGGCAGGGAGTACAGTAGTGATCTAAGAGTAGATCACTAGACAGCGGTCAAAATTATCCTTAGTGGAATAAGGATATGTTTCTCGATTACGGAGGTGACAAAAGGTTCGTCGTAAAGGGTTACGTCGATGCAAGTTTTAACACTGATCCAGATGACTCTAAGTCTCAATCTGGATACATATTGAAAGTGGGAGCAATTAACTAGAGTAGCTCCATGCAGAGCATTGTTGACATAGAAATCTGCAAAATACATGCGGATCTGAATGTGACAGACCCGTTGACTAAACTTCTCTCACAAGCAAAACATGATCACTTTTTGGGTGTTAATCACATAGCGATGTGAACTAGATTACTGAATCTAGTAAACCCTTTGGGTGTTGGTCACATGGCGATGTGAACTATAGGTGTTAATCACATAATGATGAAAACTATCGATGTTAATCACATGGTGAGGTGATCTAGATTATTGACTCTAGTGCAAGTGGGAGACTGAAGGAAATATGCCCTAGAGGTAATAATAAAGTTATTATTTATTTCCTTATATCATGATAAAAGTTTATTATTCTTGCTAGAATTGTATTAACCGGAAACATAATACATGTGTGAATACATAGACAAACAGAGTGTCACTAGTATGCCTCTACTTGACTAGCTCATTAATCAAAGATGGTTATGTTTCCTAACCATGGACAAAGAGTTGTTATTTGATTAACGGGATCACATCATTAGTTGAATGATCTGATTGACATGACCCATTCCATTAGCTTAGCACCCGATCGTTTAGTATGTTGCTATTGCTTTCTTCATGACTTATACATGTTCCTATGACTATGAGATTATGCAACTCCCGTTTTCCAGAGGAACACTTTTTGTGCTACCAAATGTCACAACGTAACTGGGTGATTATAAAGGAGCTCTACAGGTGTCTCCAAAGGTACATGTTGGGTTGGCGTATTTCGAGATTAGGATTTGTCACTCCAATTGTCGGAGAGGTATCTCTGGGCCCTCTCGGTAATGCACATCACTTAAGCCTTGCAAGCATTGCAACTAATGAGTTAGTTGCGGGATGATGTATTACAGAACGAGTAAAGAGACTTGCCGGTAACGAGATTGAACTAGGTATGGGATACCGACGATCGAATCTCGGGCAAGTAACATACCGATGACAAAGGGAACAACGTATGTTGTTATGCGGTCTGACCGATAAAAGATCTTCGTAGAATATGTAGGAGCCAATATGAGCATCCAGGTTCCGCTATTGGTTATTGACCGGAGACGTGTCTCGGTCATGTCTACATTGTTCTCGAACCCGTAGGGTCTGCACGCTTAAGGTTACGATGACAGTTATATTATGAGTTTATGCATTTTGATGTACCGAAGGTTGTTCGGAGTCCCAGATGTGATCACGAACATGACGAGGAGTCTCGAAATGGTCGAGACATAAATATTGATATATTGGAATCCTATGTTTGGATATCGGAAGTGTTCCGGGTGAAATCGGGATTTTACCGGAGTACCGGGAGGTTACCGGAACCCCCCGGGAGGTATATGGGACTTAGTGGAAGAGAGGAGAGGTGGCCAGAGATGGGCCGCGCGCCCCTGCCCCCCTTGGTCCGAATTGGACAAGGAGAGGGGGCCGGGCCCCCTTCCTCCTCTCTCTCCTCTTCCCCCCCCCCTCCACGAATCCTACTCCAACTAGGAAAGGGGGGAGTCCTACTCCCAGAGGGAGTAGGACTCCTCCTGGCGCGCCTCTCCTGGCCAGCCGGCCCCCCTCCCTTGAACCTTTATATACGGAGGCAGGGGCACCCCTAGAGACACAAGTTGATCCACGTGATCATATTCTTAGCCGTGTGCGGTGCCCCCTTCCACCATAATCCTCGATAATATTGTAGCGGTGCTTAGGCGAAGCCCTGCGACGGTAGCACATCAAGATCGTCACCACGCCGTCGTGCTGATGGAACTCTTCCCCGACACTTTGCTGGATCGGAGTCCGGGGATCGTCATCGAGCTGAAAGTGTGCTAAAACTCGGAGGTGCCGTAGTTTCGGTGCTTGATCGGTCGGGCCGTGAAGATGTACGACTACATCAACCGCGTTGTGCTAACACTTCCGCTGTCGGTCTACAAGGGTATGTAGATCACACTCTCCCCTCTCATTGCTATGCATCACCACGATCTTGCGTGTGCGTACGAAAATTTTGAAATTACTACGAAACCCAACAGAAGGGTCCATGAAGAAGCAACCTTTTCTATCACACCATGGCCATCGCCCACGAAGGACTTGCCTCACTAGGGTAGATCTTCACGAAGTAGGTGATCTCCTTGCCCGTACAAACTCCTTGGTTCAACTCCACAATCTTGACGGAGGCTCCCAAGTGACACCTAACCAATCTAGGAGACACCACTCTCCAAAAGGTAATAGATGGTGTGTTGATGATGAACTCCTTGCGCTTGTGCTTCAAATGATAATCTCCTCAACACTCAACTCTCTCTCATAGGATTGGATTTCATAGAAAGATGATTTGAGTGGAAAGCAACTTGAGGAAGGCCAGAGATCAAGATTTATGTGGTTGGAATGGAATATCTTGACCTCAACACAAGTGTAGGTGGTTCTCTCTCAGAAAATGTATGTTGGAAGTGTAGGCATATTCTGATGGCTCTCTCCACGAATGAAGAGTGGGTGCAGGGGTATAAATAGCCTCCACACAAAATCTAACCATTACACACAAATCACCAAACTCGGTGCGACCGAATCATACAACTCGGTGAGACCGATTTAGTTCATAATGTGACCGTTAGGGTTTTCGGTGGGACCGACATGTCAACTCAGTGGGACTGATTCCATTAGGGTTAGGGCATAACGTAATCTCGGTGAGACCGATTACACAAACTCGGTGGGACCGATTTTGGTAATAGGTAAACAGAGAGTTGGTTAGGCAAACTCAGTGGGACCGATTCGCTCATCTCGGTTAGACTGAAACGTTATGAAGGGGAAACAGAGATTTGCATTGCAGTCTCGGTGGGACTGATCGCTCATTTTGGTTGGACAGAAACGTTACGAAGGGGAAACAGAGAGTTTGCAATCCCATCTTGGTGAGACCGAATTGATTAGGGTTTCTGGCAGTGGCTATGTCAAATGAACTCGGTGGCGCCGGATAGAAGATTTTGGTGGGGCCGAGTTTGACTTTTGGTTTGGGACATATGTGAATATGAGAAAGTAGTTGAGGGTTTTTGGAGCATTTCACTAAGCATTTTGATCAAGTGACTCATTAAGCAACACCTCATCCCCTTTTAATAGTATTGGCTTTTCCTATGGACTCAATGTGATCTTGGATCACTAAAATGAAAAATGTAGAGTCTTGTGCTTTGAGCTTGAGCCAATCTTTTGTCCTTAGCATTTTGAGGGGCCCACTTTCTAATCCATGCCAATCATTGAGCTTTCCTGAAATATTTATCTTCAAATAGCATTAGCTCAATGAGCTATATGTTGTTAGGAATTACCAAAACCGCCTAGGGATAGTTGCACTTTAAATCTCCCCTTTTTTGGTAATTGATGACAACATATAGATCAAAGCTTCGACAAATGATAATAAGATTGAAAAACATCGTCGCTTTGAGAAGTATGTGATAAGCAAGAGCTCCCCCTAAATTTGTGCATTATTTAAAATTTTCTTTTGAATGCAAATGCACAATTGATTAGGTTCATGGGTTACTCTTCCATGTCACATGCATCTTAGTGGAGCACTCAAAATGATAGAAATTAAAAGTATGCACTCATCACCAAGCAAGTGAATGATCATATATGAGATATAACAAATAGTATCATTCAACCAAACATTAAGGTAGCATATGATCAACCACATGATCACATAAGTATCTCACAAGGACATAAAAGCATCTCACACAAGATTACAAAGTTCAACCAAAAGCAACAGAGAGATAAAAAAGCAAGACACTCTCTCTCGAAGCCTATGATCTATACATATTTCTCCACCTTTGGCAACAAGTTACCAAAAATTTGAAAAATGCATAGTGCTATATGTCTCTCAGGCTTGATCTTCGGGAGGTGGTGTAGAGAGAACTCCAAGGATGAAGGCTTCTAATGACGTAGTTGGAGTTGATGGAGTGGGTGCTGGAGGTGGCACTGGAGCTGTAGCTGCTAGTGCTGACACTGAAGCTCTGGCATCTGAGACTGGCACTGTAGCAGACTTTGGACCTCGTGGAACATGCTTAAAGGCATCAATAGTTTCCTTTCCTCTCCTCTACTTCCTCCTGAAGCTGCTCAACTGTAGTCTGAATCTCAGTCACCTTCAGATCAAGATCATAGAATTTCGTCTCCACGATCCTCTCCAGGCTCTCCTGATTCTGAGTCAGGGTGGCCAAGCCCTTCTTAATCCTCAGTGTAGCTTGAATCAGATAGCCTAACTAATCTTGCTTGCTCTTCAGGAAGGCTTGAGATGCTTCTTCAACACTTGGCATCTGGGCAGCTTTCTCAGCCTTTTCCTTGGCTCTCTTCTCCTGGACTTGAGATGATGATGGTTCCTCCTCATTCATCACAACAGTGTTGTCTTCAAATTCAGGATATAGAGGTAGATGCTCCTTGTCTAGCAAATAAGTCCTTGTGACCATCTTAGAATTGACGAGCTCCTGAATATGTGGAGCATACCCACAAATCCTCTTTTGATCAGCAGTACTCCTCTTGATCGTTTCGACAATCAAACTCATAACTTTGAACTTTTGGGGAACATCAGAAATTTGTAGCATGTTGATGGAGTGTCCTCTGATCATCTTGTGATCTCCTGACTTGGTTAGCAATGTGTGCCTTAAGATCCAGTTGATCGTAGGCAGACCAGACAACAAGAAATGCACAGATCCAAGCTTGTGAGTTTCCGAAGTCTTATCAAGGATCTCCTTGTACATGTTTGCCATTGAGTTGTGGTCTTTCTTCTTGGTGGCATACACATCCAAGTCATCTTCATGTTCTTTGGGGGCATTGATTAGCTTGGCCCATTCTTTAACTGTGGACGGGTACCTGGTACCCTCAGACATCCAAACTATCCTTCCATCTGGATAGAAGTGGGCAGTGGAGTAAAACTGCATGATCAACTCATCATTCCACTTGGTGAGCTTTTGTCCAACGAATTCATCAACTCCACATGCCTTAAAGTTGTCATACACTCCAGGGGAGTGATCTTCATTTTCCCAGATGAATTCCCAGTCCACCCATTTCATGTCACACACTATGGGCTTCTTGTCAAGCAAAATTGTCTCATAGAAATCATGTTGTTCCTTTGTATGGAACCTGTAGTCAACTGCAGTCCTCCTCCTAACAGCATAGGGATCAGACTGTCTCCATAATCACAATCCTGCATCTTTCCTGAGTGCATGTCCTCAGCGACTGGATGAGCATAATTGTGGTCAAGAATTTTGTTGGCTCCATTGAATTAGCCCACCATTGTTGGCTCCCTTCCCGCTCGATATTTGGGAAGAGGACCAGGGCCTTTATAAATAGGACTAGCCACCATAGAGAAGAGGGGACCAGGGGCTTATTGGGAACCGGGGCTGATCGGGGATCGGAGCTTAAAGGGACGGATCGAACCAAGAGAGAGAGACACGCGCACGTTCATACGCACAGGAACACCTCAACCTCAGGAGACAGCTCTTCCCTTGTACTGTTCATCATCAGCCCAAGAGGCAATCCACCACCACCACACTGGAGTAGGGTATTACACCACAACGGTGGCCCGAACCAGTATAAACCCTGTGTCTTCCTGTGTTGCGAGTTCGTCGGGTTCGTCTGCAAGATCTTAGCGAGTTAGAGTGTAGACTGGTAGGAAGGGAAAGACTCCGGGTGCACCCCTGTGTTTGAACCTTAAGGTTCAGCTGGAACCCCACATCCGACATTTGGCACGCTAGGTAGGGGGTGCGCCATAGCTTCCTTTCCGCCAGTCCGTCGCTCCGTCGTCTCCATGTCGGACGCTCGCCGTGCTCGAGCTGAGCGTCGAGCCGCCCTCGCCGCCCGCGTCGCTCAGACGGCTCCCGTCGGTGGGCCACCTCGCCGTTCTCCGTCCCCCGCCGCCAACGCTGTCACCGGCCTGGTGGGGAACGAGCAGCAGGCGTCCTCGCTGCATCCTTCAGTGCAGCAGGACGGTCTACCGGTGGTGTACCAAGGCCGCTTGGCAAATCTCGGTCCATTCCGAGAATGTTTAACACCCGCTCACGAAAAGAGACAAAAGGGGGCGCCGGAGGACATAGGAGTGTCGGATTGCAAAACGAACAACGGGGAAAATGCTCGGATGCATAAGACGAACATGTATGCAAATGAGATGCACATGATGATATGATATGAAATGCATGGCATGGACAAAATGCAAAACAAAGACAAAACCCAACCACTAAGGGAATCTCATATCGCATCTCCGGAAAAGGCAAGAGTCAGAGTACAAATATGGAAAGTTGCATCCGGGGCGTTACAACACTCCACCACTACGAAAGGATCTCGTCCCGAGATCTAGGATGGCACCGGAGGGAAAAAAGGAAGAGGAAGATAAGAGGTATAACTAAGTTGCTTCTTTGACAAACGAGTGAAACCAAAGAACCTTGAAAAGGTTAAACCATTTCAAGAAACAATACAACAGAGATGAACGAAGTTGACAATCTCCGTCAGAAAAGATGAACAAGGAAGAACCAATTCGGGCAGCACTCCGGTCGAAAAGTAATAAGATGAAAAGAACTTGAAGAGATGACACAACACTCCGGTTGAGAAGGGAGGTAAAACTTGACAAAATGGGAAGTACTTGAAAAGAGGGCACGACACTCCGGTTAAATGGATAAGCACAAAGAGAACACAGTCCTCACAATTCAAGATGATGAGAAAAAAGGGCAACATCACAATGCCCCTGGCAGAAAGAAAGAATGGAATGAAAAGAACAGAGGGAAACAAGATCTTGAGAGAGCACGCTTACAACAAATGCTAGAACGGAGTTGTTGGATTATCAACAACGAAAGGATAAGCTTGATGTGGGCTTATAGAAGACATCTCAAAATTATGAGGTGGCAACCTGCCACTTAACGAAAAGATTTGATTGGGAGCTAGAAAACATAAAAGCTTCTTCCATTGAGGTGATAAGAAAACTTGGATCATAGGTAATCACCACAAGGAGCAACATTCCCAATGGAAGGCTTTAGGTGAAAACTAAACCAAGATAACTCTAAGGAAGAAAGTAATGGGTTTAAATATCTCATTCTTGTGAATGAAGAATGATATATTACCACCTCAAAAGATAAGGTAGAACGGATTGCACTCCGGATTGCAAGATGAAGAAAACTTGAGCTCCTCTGAAAAGAGTCTCAATGAACACTTTGAGAAGGAATTGAATCCTTGATGAACCATCATGTAGAGCCTCCATGAAGAACTCCGGTAATAAAAGAATGATCAAACGAAAAGAAAGAGAAGTTGAAAACACAAGGTGAATCCTTGCAATGATTTGGATGAATCTTCGTGGTGATATAATTGCGAGAGCTTGGAACTCTTGGAAAAGAAAATATAAAGCGTCTCGAACCGAGAATGTGATATGATGAACCACTCCGGAAAGCAGGAATTGAATTTACTCGATGAAACAAGAATAAGAATTACATTATTCTTATCCTTCACCAATTTAAATTGATGACAATCAACGGATTTGGCACACTACTTATTCTTGTAGCAAGGATGAAGATAGATATAGCGCAACTTGAGAAGGTCTTCAACGATCCACCGGTAGAATTTGGAAAGCATGAATGCATTGATATGATAAACGAAGGAAGAAGAATCTTGGAAGAACCACCGTAAGAATTGAAAATGAACGAAGATACTTGAGTGAATCAAGATGCAAGAGAATGAAGAGATCACGAACTGATTAGAGAATACTTGAATGGTGCACCGGTAAGATTTGGAGAACAATAGTTGAAAGCTGAGAATGAATAATTATGAGATGATGAGCTCTGAAGAGTCAAACTGAAAGACTCTTGAATTGCTCCAGATGGGTGAAAAGAATTCTCACAATTGAAAACAATTATGAGAGGATGACATCAAGCTAGAATCACGAGTCTCTGAGAGAACGGATAAGATTTGAGAGAAACTCTTCTTCGGTCTTCAAATGTTGATAATGACGATGTGAAACACTAACATGAGTTGTTGAGATACTCCGGGATGAAGAATGGAAAGGTTGAACCAACGATGAAAAGAATTTGAAAGATCTTGGAGAACGACATATGACTGATGATAATTCATTCTTACATCAAACTTTGAAATGAATTTGAGAATAACTCCGAAAAGAATAGAAAAGTCAGGTAAGATCCTAGGAAAAGACATGTGGGTTAGGGCCCACTCAAAATAAACATTGTTCAAATGATTTAAAAGAGAGAATGTGCCCATTGAATTAAATGGCTTGAAAGAGATAACAAACTCGAAATAGGTTGAACGGATCTTCAATGAAAAGACGAGCCTTCTGAGATATCTTCAGCACTCCCAAACAAATGAATAGCGAGAGGTGGATGATTAAGAGGTGCACCGACATGAGAAAACATTTGAAACAAGGAAAGGATATGATCGGAAAAGTTTGACTTGAATCCACCGAAGAAGAAAACAAAGAAGAATGACAAACTTGAAGCTTCATTAGCATCTTCATGAGAATCACCGAGTAAGAACTCTGAAGGAAAAGAATGAAGAGACTTCGCTTCAATAAGATGGATACTTGATTAAGAAATCTGAGTCCTTGAAGAAAAAGGGTGGGTGGGAAAAAACAAAGACAAGTTGGGATGGATGAAGCAAACACCGTTGCAAAGAACTGAGAATTGATCTCGCGAATGTTGAAATGATCGGATCCACTTGAAGAGGAGCACGTCGGTTGGAAAAGAATTGACATGACAATCTCGATGATCAAGAAGGAATAGTATTCACATAGAAATGTGAGAACATCACTTAGGAAAGGTATGGAATAAACATTTGACTTCGAAGCAACTCGAATACCACAACTGAAAATAAAACAAAGTATTGACTTGCAAAATAAGCCAGAACAAACATATGATAGAGATTTCGCACGAAGTTTTCATGTTGGGGCCCACACAGGCTCGATCATACAACACCATCATGTACAAGGCAGTGCACATGACATACGAAGCGTCCCCGAGTCAGCATAGCCAAGGACTCTTTAAGACACAACGAGACCACTGTAAAACCAACCGTGGATAGGCGAACCACTAGACATTGAACCCCAATTTCATATCATACATCTGTCGGAAAGATATACTAGGAGCTACTTGAATTACCACTTATAAACTCCCGAAACTTTCTGGTTATGCAATCAGGTGTTGGGGATACAGGGGAAGCATAATATCTCACCCAAAACTAGCAAATCCTACATCCAGCTGTATCCATCCTTCAACACATAACCAAGAAACCTTCGGAAATCATTTACCTCAACCTTCAAAAAAAACATCCGTTATACGAGTTATGGCAATACTCCCGAACTCCCGCCCCAGTACTGGGTGGCGTCGAGGTTATCTCACCAACAACTGCATAAAGGAGATTTTCGATGTCGGTGAACTCAGGTATTCCAGAACTGCAACGATAAAATTGTGACGACAACACCTCGGAGCTCAACTCCCCGGGACACTGCCACAACCCCTAAATGTCAGGAGGCACCAAGAACAATGTTCTCGTCACAAAACCATCGGAGCGATTCCAAGATACCCGCGTGATCCTAAAAAATTCGTGAAATTTGAGGAGAGAAGAGTCAAAACTCTACGTCAGGAGGCCTCGCCAGAGCGACGAAGGGACTGAGGAGTAAAAAGAATCCTACTCTCCGATATATATAATCCTATAAGACTCAAAACATTTTTCTAGACTCAACAACATCAGCGATTCGATCAAGCAGGGGGCTCCTAAGTCGGGGAAGGCTCTGATTACCAACTTGTAACACCCACGATGCGGCTATATCTCCCACGTGTCGGAGCATGACTTAGAGGCATAACCACATAGTAGGCATGTCGCAAGAGGGGTAATCTTTACACATCCCATGTACTGAATATGAAAGCGATAAAGAGTTTGCTTACAATCGCCACTTCACACAATACATAAATATAATATTACATCATCCAGATACAATCAAAGTCTGACTACGAAACCAAATAAAGAAAGACAACCCCTAATGCTAGATCCCCGGTCGCCCCGACTGGGCTCCACTACTGATCAACTGGGAACGAAACGACACAACGAACAAGATCTTCATCGAGCTCCCACTTGAGCTCAGTTGTGTCACCTGCACTGGTATCATCGGCACCTACAACTGTTTGGAAGTAATCTATGAGTCACGAGGACTCAGCAATCTCACACCCTCGCGATCAAGACTATTTAAGCTCAAGGGGTAGGACAAGGTAGTGAGGTGGAGCTGCGGCAAGCACTAGCATATATGGTGGCTAACTAACGCAAATGAGAGCGACAAGAGAAGCAAAGCACGGTCGTGAACTAGAAGTGATCAAGAAGTGAACCTGAAACTACTTACGTTCAAGCATAACACGAGGCCATGTTCTCTTTCTGGACTCTGCCGAAAAGAGACCATCACGGCTACACACGCTGTTGATTCATTTTAATTAAGTTAAGTGTCAAGTTCTCTACAACCGGATATTAACAAATTCCCATCTACCCATAACCACGGGCACGGCTTTCGAAAGTTCAAAACCCCTGCAGTGGTGTCCCAACTTAGCCCATCACAAGCTCTCACGGTCAACGAAGGATATTCCTTCTCCCAGGAAGACCCGATCAGACTCAGAATCCCGGTTACAAGACATTTCGACAATGGTAAAACAAGACGAGCAAAGCCACCCGAATGTGCCGACAAATCCCAATAGGAGCTGCACATATCTCGTTCTCAGGGCACACCGGATGAGGAGTACGTACAACTAAAACCAACCCTCAAGTTTCCCCGAGGTGGCGCTGCAAGGGGCTCTAGGTTGGACCAACACTCAGAGGAGCACTGGCCCGGGGGGGTTAAAATAAAGATGACCCTTGAGTCTGCAGAACCCAAGGGAAAAAGGCTTAGGTGGCAAATGGTAAACCAAGGTTAGGCCTTGCTGGAGGATTTTTTATTCAAGGCGAACTGTCAAGGGGTTCCCATTATAACCCAACCACGTAAGGAACGCAAAATCAAGGAACATAACACTGGTATGACGGAAACTAGGGCGGCAAGAGTGGAACAAAACACCAGGCATAAGGCTAAGCCTTCCACCCTTTACCAAGTATATAGGTGCATTAAAGTAAACAACATATAATAATGATATCCCAACAATAAACATGTTCCAACAAGGAACAAACTCCATCTTCACCTGCAACTAGCAACGCTATAAGAGTGGCTGAGCAAAGCAGTAACATAGCCAAACAACGGTTTGCTAGGAAAGGTGGGTTAGAGGGTTGGCATGGAAATATGGGAGGCATGATATAGCAAGGGGTAGGTATCGCAGCATAGCAATAGAGCGAGCAACTAGCAAGCAAAGATAGAAGTGATTTCGAGGGTATGGTCATCTTGCCTGTAAAGTTCTCCGAGTTGACGTAAGCTTGATCCTTGTAAGCATACTCAACGGGTTCCTCGATCATGTAATCGTCTCCTGGCTCTACCCAAAGCAAGAACACAAGCAAAGGAAACGACAATCAACCACGGTGCAATGCGCAAGCAACATGATGCAAAACATGGCATGATATGCGGGATGGGATATGCAATGCATATGCGTACTTCGGAAGGGAAAGATTGAACCATGCCTCAACTTGGCAAACCAAGAGTGCCGCTGGAAAGATGAGTTGATTTCGGTCGAAACCGATATAAAGATCACCGGAATCGGATGCACGGTTTGCAAATGGCAAGCAAAACAAGAATGGCACAATTCTGCGATTAACAGCACGATGCCATCTAGAATGCAACAAGAAACTAAGCTACTACACTCCAACATAGCAACAAAGCACATGGCAGTGATCTACTCAAGATGCTTGATAAAAGATGAACACTGAGCTACGGCTAAATCACACAAGAGAAGGTTCAAACAAGCATGGCAAAAGTGCAAAAGATATCAGCTTCACAAACTTGGTGGAAATAACATGCCAGAAATTAACATCAGGAAGACATGTTAAGAGCAAGCAAACAACATGCTACAGGAACAGAACATAGCAAACAAAGGCATGGCATGAATCTACTCAAAGCATATAATAAAAGTCCATTAATGACCATAAGCCAAAAGGTATCAGAAGATATAATGGCACCCATGTAAACATAGCAAGTTTAGTTAACAGATTCAGACTTAGCAGAAAACTGGACATGGCATCAACAGAATTATGAAGGCATGGTTGCGAGCTCGATTCACTAACCACAAGGAATTGCATGACAAGATAAGCATAGCAATAGTAAGAAGACATGATCATGAATCTAAACAAGGCAAGAACAAGTTCATAGCATGCATGGATCAA
The DNA here is from genome assembly GCF_018294505.1 of Triticum aestivum. Classification (NCBI taxonomy): domain Eukaryota; kingdom Viridiplantae; phylum Streptophyta; class Magnoliopsida; order Poales; family Poaceae; genus Triticum; species Triticum aestivum. The sequence goes on along the minus strand of NC_057809.1, from coordinate 314,585,792 downwards.
CTACGACAACCTTGGCAAAATTGGTTAACACATAAACAATCTGCCAGGGACATTTTATAGCAAACGTAGAGCAAGATTGAGTCATGCTAGGGCACTCCATAAATGCAAACAGGGACATGGATGGATAGAGCATAACCATATGTCAAAATCATCCTTACTGAACATACTCAAAAGAAGCATGGATCTCTCTTTAGCAACATGAACACATGGCATAAAGATAACAACAGGAAAAAGACTAGAATTCAAAGTCCCTGAAAACAGCAATATTACGAGAGCTACTTTGCATGCTTGTGCTAGTCACCACATTGATCACAAAAATACATGGTATACACCCCTGTAAATATGGCATGTCATAGCCCAAAACACATGTAGAGCTCATACTCATATGCAGCACACAATAATTATGGCAAAAATGACAAAAGCTCGAGATCTGTTAAGAATCAGCACCTAACATTTTATAGCACTCTTGCATCAACTATTTGGGCATCAAGATGGACTCAAACAAGCATAGCACAATGGAACAAAATGAAGAGCACAACATGATGAACATTTTGATATATTATGCGCGAGAAACGGAGCTACGATGATGAAGTTATGATGCAATGAACAGGGGCATAAAAATAACAGAGAGCTCCGGGACTTGGTGGAAATATACCCCTCCGAAACAGATCTAGTGTTTCGCACGGATTACGAGGTTCGCCGGAATTTGTCGTCGGACTTGACGAGGGAGACAAGGACGACGATCGAAGGTGAGGGAGAGGGCGCGGAGACGTCGAGGTTGCCTGATCCGGTCGGTCCTCGACCAGATCTGGCCGGAGAAGGGGAGCTCCGGCGAGCTCCTGCAGGGCGGCGCGGCGCGGGGCCTTCGGC